>NC_052158.1:127431099-127646180 GCF_902713615.1 Scyliorhinus canicula | reverse complement strand
ACCAGCATAGCCTCTCTGGCTCTTTTTTTCCGCGATGTCGGCCAACCACCCATCCTATGCCCCATCCCGCAAACATGCCCCCCCCCCCCCCCCTCCACCCAACATGCCTGGCCCATACACATCCAGCCATGAACTCGTGCCTGGGTCCCATCCTCTGGGTGATCGAAGGTTGACCATTGCGTCTTGTGGTGCAGCCTTCCGCAGTGCTCAAGAACAGTGTCCATGGAACAAGCTGCGATTGTGATGTGATTGAAATGAGCCCCACATGTTACATGGGACGGCCACCCACGGTGATCCACTTGGGATGTGTGAAGTGCTCTGTTAACCATGATTGCCAATATCCAATTAGCAATAGAGTTCAGCCGCGTGCTCAAAGGCCTCTACAGTCAGATTGAGTGATGGGTGGTCAGTGGGGCAGACTGGCAGGGGCTGATGTTGCCCCCAAGTGCAGGAACACACAGTCCAGGTGTTGGCATGGCAGACCGGTGCATGTCCGCACGCCCCCAACCGGGGCTGCACCCCCCCCCACCCTCACCCCCCTCCCCCCCATCCCCCCCCTCAACTGCAGTACCTGAATTAGTTGGAGTTGGCGTGGTGGGTAAATTGGATGAAGTAATTCTGGGGATTGCAGTACCCGAATTGGGTGTAATTGAATTTGTGGGTATTTGGCTTGAAGTAATTCCGGGTGTTGACGTAACTGAAGTAGTTGTAATTGGAGTTGTGGGTATTTTGCTTGAAGTAATTCCGGGTGTTGAAGTTGTTGTGTGAATTCCTGTGGTTGTCGGACTGACTGTCTTAGATGGTGTAACTGAAGGAACTGTTGCTCTGGTTGTACTTGTTTTTGAGGTTTCCTCTGTTCTTGTCATTATACTGTCTGTTGAGGGTACACGTGACGATGTAGGACTCAATGTCGAAATGGTGGGAAGACCTGTAAAGTATTTCAATGTATAATTACTTCAATGTTGAAAGATCCAAAATACAAGGTTTTAGGGAAATTAAGGCTCTGATCAAAGAGGTACATTTTGAGGAGGTATTGAAGCAAGCGGTCAAAAGTGTGGGATGTATTAATTAGGAAACTAGAGAAGGTTTCAATATTAGGCATGCAGAGGAATGTGCAGATGAGAAAATGGGCACCGGAGGAAGTTCAGAACGAAAAACAGTGGAACTGAAATCAAAATCGCTGAAGTATCCAAAAGGTTAACTCAGTGAGGTAATAATTATAATCTTTATTATTGTCACAAGTTGGCTTACGTTAACACTGCAAAGAAGTTACTGTGAAAATGTAAGCTTTGCAGCTGGAGAAAAACAATCTTGTTGATGTATGTACAGGGCAGCCTGGGACGAAGCGGCAGTGGCCATTAGCTCGGGAAGCCAATAAGGACTGGACTTGAGTGTGACAAGACGGTTAATGACCTACACCTATAAGCACGGGAAAGGTGACACCCCTCTGTGTTTGTGCAGGACAAGCTCTCCCAAAATCACCCGCCCATACCGGCAGAGAAGGGTGCTGGATGTGAGAATCCTCACAACCTTGGCGGAACGGGCCCTGGAGGTTACAGGGGGTGGTCGAGGATAGTGCGGTCACCAATGCGGAGCTCGACGCATGCCGCAGAGGTGAGGATCCACCGGACCCCACCCGGATGGCCTGTCTCATGTGAATTGTTATTGCCATACAGACTGACCCATCTCTCCGACTGACATATTCATTTGCCGGCAGGCCCTCCAACTGACGGCGTCGAGCCATCCGGCGTGGTCCCCTCCACTCTCTCCCATGTGACCAACTCAAAGGAGGGCTCCGAGGATGCCACAGCCTATGCATCACAGCTGTCACCCCCAGCTCAAAAATATGTAACTCAGTGGGAAACGTTAGTGGACATGCTTTTGGGACACATTCTGGTGAGCACTACACAGTCGCTGATGTACATCAGGCGCAGGCAGGAATGCAAAGGCGAGACAGCAGTCGGAGGGCTGCTGGATCCCAGGACACAGCTGGGTCCCAGTCAGATACTGAGCCTTTGCAACAGGTTTAATGGAGGCTGATGGAGACGCTGGGGAGCGGTCGGAACTGCCAGAGGGAGATGTCAGCGACACTCCAGGTCCAATTGGCCATTTGGAAAAGTTCCAGAGACTACAGGCGCAGGAGATGTCACCGGCTATACATTGCATCGAGGCCAACACTGCTAGGTAAACAGCTGCAGTTGCGCACCTGGTGCACTATGTCGGCAGCACGAGTGAAGGTCTCCAAGGCATCGCGCAGGCGGAGAAGGCCATGGCTGAGGGCCTTGGCAGAATGTACAACTTACATGTCCTATTCTCAGATGGGAATGGCCGAGACGGTGCAAAGTTGTTCCTGACACAGGTGGGCATTGTCGAGACACTACAGAGCATGGCCCAATCACTGAGGAACATTGCCAATGGCGTTGACACCATGATGCAGACATTGGGGAGATGACGCAGGGGCAGACGGGGCTCAAAGCAGCTGCCCCTCCTTCCCGTGGTGAACCCCAGGGCCCTATTGACACTGGCCGGGAGAAGGGGGCGCTAATTGGTGCCCAGGTAACATCCTATGCACTGGTGATGGTGGGCACCAGCTACCCTGCATTTCACCCCTCTTATGAGGCAGCGTCTTGCACCTAGAACAGGGCGGCATGTCTGTGCATGTGCCACCGACAAGTGTGGAGGAGGCCTCTGGCCCCAGAGGACGGGCATTGAAGGCCACGGGACGTAGTAAGCAGTTGGCTGCCTCCACCTCTGATGTGCTTCCTGCGGACACAACTAGACATAGCGGTGGAGCAAGGACGGCCAAGTACATCGAGCATCACTGAGGGGAGGGGGTGTGTACTTTGGGGGTAAGGGGAACGTGTGTTGGAAGGGGGCAAGAGAGGGAGGGTGGGGATAGTGGGGTGGGGAATAGTGGAGCAGTGGTGTACGCTAGTATGAGGATCATTAAAATAACCTCACCACAACCAGCATAGCCTCTCTGGCTCTTTTTTCCGCGATGTCGGCCAACCACCCATCCTATGCCCCATCCCGCAAACATGCCCCCCCCCCCCCCCCCCCCCCCCCGCCACCCAACACGCCTGGCCCATACACATCCGGCCATGAACTCGTGCCTGGGTCCCATCCTCTGGGTGATCGAAGGTTGACCATTGCGTCTTGTGGTGCAGCCTTCCGCAGTGCTCAAGAACAGTGTCCATGGAACAAGCTGTGATTGGGATGTGATTGAAATGAGCCCCACATGTTACATGGGACGGCCACCCACGGTGATCCACTTGGGATGTGTGAAGTGCTCTGTTAACCATGATTGCCAATATCCAATTAGCAATAGAGTTCAGCCGCGTGCTCAAAGGCCTCTACAGTCAGATTGAGTGATGGGTGGTCAGTGGGGCAGACTGGCAGGGGCTGATGTTGCCCCCAGTGCAGGAACACACAGTCCAGGTGTTGGCATGGCAGACCGGTGCATGTCCGCACGCCCCCAACCGGGGCTGCACCCCCCCCCCCCCACCCTCAACTCCCTCCCCCCCATCCCCCCCCCCTCAACTGCAGTACCTGAATTAGTTGGAGTTGGAGTGGTGGGTAAATTGGATGAAGTAATTCTGGGGATTGCAGTACCCGAATTGGGTGTAATTGAATTTGTGGGTATTTGGCTTGAAGTAATTCCGGGTGTTGACGTAACTGAAGTAGTTGTAATTGGAGTTGTGGGGAAATTGCTTGAAGTAATTCCGGGTGTTGACGTAACTGAAGTAGTTGTAATTGGAGTTGTGGGTAAATTGCTTGAAGTAATTCCGGGTGTTGACGTAACTGAAGTAGTTGTAATTGGAGTTGTGGGTATTTTGCTTGAAGTAATTCCGGGTGTTGAAGTTGTTGTGTGAATTCCTGTGGTTGTCGGACTGACTGTCTTAGATGGTGTAACTGAAGGAACTGTTGCTCTGGTTGTACTTGTTTTTGAGGTTTCCTCTGTTCTTGTCATTATACTGTCTGTTGAGGGTACACGTGACGATGTAGGACTCAATGTCGAAATGGTGGGAAGACCTGTAAAGTATTTCAATGTATAATTACTTCAATGTTGAAAGATCCAAAATACAAGGTTTTAGGGAAATTAAGGCTCTGATCAAAGAGGTACATTTTGAGGAGGTATTGAAGCAAGCGGTCAAAAGTGTGGGATGTATTAATTAGGAAACTAGAGAAGGTTTCAATATTAGGCATGCAGAGGAATGTGCAGATGAGAAAATGGGCACCGGAGGAAGTTCAGAACGAAAAACAGTGGAACTGAAAATCAAAATCGCTGAAGTATCCAAAAGGTTAACTCAGTGAGGTAATAATTATAATCTTTATTATTGTCACAAGTTGGCTTACGTTAACACTGCAAAGAAGTTACTGTGAAAATGTAAGCTTTGCAGCTGGAGAAAAACAATCTTGTTGATGTATGTACAGGGCAGCCTGGGACGAAGCGGCAGTGGCCATTAGCTCGGGAAGCCAATAAGGACTGGACTTGAGTGTGACAAGACGGTTAATGACCTACACCTATAAGCACGGGAAAGGTGACACCCCTCTGTGTTTGTGCAGGACAAGCTCTCCCAAAATCACTCGCCCATACCGGCAGAAGGGTGCTGGATGTGAGAATCCTCACAACCTTGGCGGAACGGGCCCTGGAGGTTACAGGGGGTGGTCGAGGATAGTGCGGTCACCAATGCGGAGCTCGACGCATGCCGCAGAGGTGAGGATCCACCGGACCCCACCCGGATGGCCTGTCTCATGTGAATTGTTATTGCCATACAGACTGACCCATCTCTCCGACTGACATATTCATTTGCCGGCAGGCCCTCCAACTGACGGCGTCGAGCCATCCGGCGTGGTCCCCTCCACTCTCTCCCATGTGACCAACTCAAAGGAGAGCTCCGAGGATGCCACAGCCTATGCATCACAGCTGTCACCCCCAGCTCAAAAATATGTAACTCACTGGGAAACGTTAGTGGACATGCTTTTGGGACACATTCTGGTGAGCACTACACAGTCGCTGATGTACATCAGGCGCAGGCAGGAATGCAAAGGCGAGACAGCAGTCGGAGGACTGCTGGATCCCAGGACACAGCTGGGTCCCAGTCAGATACTGAGCCTTTGCAACAGGTTTAATGGAGGCTGATGGAGACGCTGGGGAGCGGTCGGAACTGCCAGAGGGAGATGTCAGCGACACTCCAGGTCCAATTGGCCATTTGGAAAAGTTCCAGAGACTACAGGCGCAGGAGATGTCACCGGCTATACATTGCATCGAGGCCAACACTGCTAGGTAAACAGCTGCAGTTGCGCACCTGGTGCACTATGTCGGCAGCACGAGTGAAGGTCTCCAAGGCATCGCGCAGGCGGAGAAGGCCATGGCTGAGGGCCTTGGCAGAATGTACAACTTACATGTCCTATTCTCAGATGGGAATGGCCGAGACGGTGCAAAGTTGTTCCTGACACAGGTGGGCATTGTCGAGACACTACAGAGCATGGCCCAATCACTGAGGAACATTGCCAATGGCGTTGACACCATGATGCAGACATTGGGGAGATGACGCAGGGGCAGACGGGGCTCAAAGCAGCTGCCCCTCCTTCCCGTGGTGAACCCCAGGGCCCTATTGACACTGGCCGGGAGAAGGGGGCGCTAATTGGTGCCCAGGTACCATCCTATGCACTGGTGATGGTGGGCACCAGCTACCCTGCATTTCACCCCTCTTATGAGGCAGCGTCTTGCACCTAGAACAGGGCGGCATGTCTGTGCATGTGCCACCGACAAGTGTGGAGGAGGCCTCTGGCCCCAGAGGACGGCTGCCACGGGCATTGAAGGCCACGGGACGTAGTAAGCAGTTGGCTGCCTCCACCTCTGATGTGCTTCCTGTGGACACAACTAGACATAGCGGTGGAGCAAGGACGGCCAAGTACATCGAGCATCACTGAGGGGAGGGGGTGTGTACTTTGGGGGTAAGGGGAACGTGTGTTGGAAGGGGGCAAGAGAGGGAGGGTGGGGATAGTGGGGTGGGGAATAGTGGAGCAGTGGTGTACGCTTGTATGAGGAACATTAAAATAATCTCACCACAACCAGCATAGCCTCTCTGGCTCTTTTTTCCGCGATGTCGGCCAACCACCCATCCTATGCCCCATCCCGCAAACATGCCCCCCCCCTCCACCCAACACGCCTGGCCCATACACATCCGGCCATGAACTCGTGCCTGGGTCCCATCCTCTGGGTGATCGAAGGTTGACCATTGCGTCTTGTGGTGCAGCCTTCCGCAGTGCTCAAGAACAGTGTCCATGGAACAAGCTGCGATTGTGATGTGATTGAAATGAGCCCCACATGTTACATGGGACGGCCACCCACGGTGATCCACTTGGGATGTGTGAAGTGCTCTGTTAACCATGATTGCCAATATCCAATTAGCAATAGAGTTCAGCCGCGTGCTCAAAGGCCTCTACAGTCAGATTGAGTGATGGGTGGTCAGTGGGGCAGGCTGGCAGGGGCTGATGTTGCCCCCAGTGCAGGAACACACAGTCCAGGTGTTGGCATGGCAGACCGGTGCATGTCCGCACGCCGCCAACCGGGGCTGCACACCCCCCCACCCTCACCCCCCTCCCCCCCATCCCCCCCCTCAACTGCAGTACCTGAATTAGTTGGAGTTGGAGTGGTGGGTAAATTGGATGAAGTAATTCTGGGGATTGCAGTACCCGAATTGGGTGTAATTGAATTTGTGGGTATTTGGCTTGAAGTAATTCCGGGTGTTGACGTAACTGAAGTAGTTGTAATTGGAGTTGTGGGTAAATTGCTTGAAGTAATTCCGGGTGTTGACGTAACTGAAGTAGTTGTAATTCGAGTTGTGGGTATTTTGCTTGAAGTAATTCTGGGTGTTGAAGTAACTGAAGTAGTTGTAATTGGAGTTGTGGGTAAATTGCTTGAAGTAATTCCGGGTGTTGAAGTTGTTGTGTGAATTCCTGTGGTTGTCGGACTGACTGTCTTAGATGGTGTAACTGAAGGAACTGTTGCTCTGGTTGTACTTGTTTTTGAGGTTTCCTCTGTTCTTGTCATTATACTGTCTGTTGAGGGTACACGTGACGATGTAGGACTCAATGTCGAAATGGTGGGAAGACCTGTAAAGTATTTCAATGTATAATTACTTCAATGTTGAAAGATCCAAAATACAAGGTTTTCGGGAAATTAAGGCTCTGATCAAAGAGGTACATTTTGAGGAGGTATTGAAGCAAGCGGTCAAAAGAGTGGGATGTATTAATTAGGAAACTAGAGAAGGTTTTAATATTAGGCATGCAGAGGAATGTGCAGATGCGAAAATGGGCACCGGAGGAAGTTCAGAACGAAAAACAGTGGAACTGAAAATCAAAATCGCTGAAGTATCCAAAAGGTTAACTCAGTGAGGTAATAATTATAATCTTTATTATTGTCACAAGTTGGCTTACGTTAACACTGCAAAGAAGTTACTGTGAAAATGTAAGCTTTGCAGCTGGAGAGAAACAATCTCGTTGATGTGTTGCCATTTGAAATATAGAGCAATGGCAAAGATTGTGCACTCAGGCTCTGTCTCAGTGAGAATTTTT
Source organism: Scyliorhinus canicula (assembly GCF_902713615.1). Lineage (NCBI taxonomy): Eukaryota > Metazoa > Chordata > Chondrichthyes > Carcharhiniformes > Scyliorhinidae > Scyliorhinus > Scyliorhinus canicula. The sequence goes on along the minus strand of NC_052158.1, from coordinate 127,638,596 downwards.
GTTTCAAAGTTTTCAAATTGTTCATGGGGGGTGTGCTCGCCAGTAGGGGCTGCATTATTGCCTGTGATAATTGTACTTTCAAAGGTGGTAATGAGCTGTTTTGAACATTGTACTCCATCTGGTGTAGGTACACCTGCAGTGCTGTTAGGAAGAGAGATCCAGGTTTTTGACTCTGGGCAAATCTCCGGAAAGATTTCCATGTGTGCTAGTGAGCGGGAACTGCTGCGAGCAACCTGGCACTTGGCCTGACGAGGCTGGCAATGCTATTCAATGTTAATTGGTCCACTTAACGAGGCCTCACCGACTTTATGCTGCAAATGAAGTCTCGCCGACCGATTTGCAGGGACTGCGCTCGTCAGTCCTCAACCCGCTAACAAGGACGAGCAGCACTTGCACAACCAACCGCAGTCAGCTCGCAGCCATGGTGCCAAGATGACAGAAGGTTTGGAGACACAGACCTGGGGAGGCTCATAAATACAATCGAGGCCAGGAGGGTTGTCCTGGTCACAGAGGATCGCGGAGAAGGAGCTACAGGGCAGCCAATGGCGCCTGGGATGAAGTGGCAGCGGCCGTCAGCTCGGGAAGCCCAGGAGGACTGGACTTCAATGTGGCAAGAAGGTGAACGACCTGCACGTGCAAGATGTCTCAGCATTCCCAGTGACCCGGGCTGACTGCCTGTGAGTGAAGATGGCTGCTCACCTTCTTGGCTCCCTACAGCAGCCCATCCGTCAGGTTCACGATTTTCAATCGGTGTACTGATCGGCTTCAGCGTAACCACTTGTTGGGGAGGCCACTGGATCACGGGAGACTGTTGGAGATGGGGTGGCTCCAGTTAATTGTTTGGAAATATGGCTTAAGTGGTCGTGATTAGTTTCTCCTCATGCTACTGTGGATCCTGATTTCATCTCCAGGGGCAGGCCAGTTACATCACAAACATTTTGTAGCCTGGTGCGGTTCTCGATTTCGCCCCTCGCTATTCTCTAGCCTTGTTTTGCCGAGAGCAACAAGGCCCTCTGTTACTATTCCTTCAGTCACTTAATTCCAAATCTGAACACTCTGACTTGAAAAAGAACTTATAGGTGATTGTATTCCCATGTATCTGCTGCCCTTGTTCTCCCCCCCACCCTCTTGTGGGTTTGGAAGCTGCTTTTGAACAACTTTTGGCAAGTTGCCATAATGCATCTCGTGAATAATATATACTGCTATCGCTGTGCATCAGATGTTTAAGATGGCTGATGAGTACCAATCAAGCAACTACTTTTGTCCTCGATGGTGTCAAGCTTCGTAAGTGTTGTTGGAGCTGCATTCATCCAGGCAAGTGCAGAGTATTCCATCCCACACCTGATTTACGCCTTGTCGATAGTGGACAGGCTTTAGGGAATCAGCAAATGAGTTACTTGTTGTGAGTTTTACAGCTTCTTATCTCTTCTTATAGTCACAATATTTATATGGCTAGTCCAGTTCTGTTTTTGATCAATGGTAACCCCCAGGTTGTTGATAGTGGGGGATTCAGCAATAGAATACCATTCAAAGTCATAGGCAAATGATTAGATTATCTTTTGCTGGGGATAGTCATTGTCTGGCACTTATCTGGCAAATAATTTTCAACACATACTAGACGAAATCTGAATTTTGTCCAGAGCTTGCTGCTTGCTGGCATGGCCTGCTTTGATATCTGAGGAGCTACAAATGGTACTGTACATTTACACAATCATTAGTGAACATTCCCACTTCCAACCTTACAATTGCAGAAGCAGCTGAGGATGGTTGGGCCTGGGACACTATTCTCAAGTACTTGTGCTGTGATTTCCTGTGGCTCGAATGATTGACTTCAAACAATCTTTCTTTGTGTTCGGTAGGACGCAATCCAATCAAGCGTCACACCCAACTCAACTCTGGAAGTCAGTTCTTTATCCATGTTTGGAATAAGGCTGTAATGAGTCTTCGAAGTTAAAAGGCCTCACACAACCTAAACTGGGCATCGGTGAGCCTCTGTTATTATGAAGTGCCAGTTGATAACATTGTTGACAACACAATCATCTTACTGAGGTAGGAGGATTGGAATCAGGAATAAAGGTGTGGAATTCTTTGATATCTTCAGTCTTGCCATCATTGGGCTGGGGGAGGTTCTGGTTCACCCCTGAGTTATTGGTGAACAGATATGAATTGACACAATTACAATTGTGGTGTTGGTGTTGAGGTCAGTGCAGTAAGCGGGACAGGAACAATAAACATGGAAATTGCTCACATACCTGTTGATCATGCTCTTGAGTGGGAATATGTAGATGAGGAATAGGAGGAAGTCAGAAATGAAACTTTGGACCAAACTGTGGCAGAAGTGCAGCCATAGGGAGATGTATTGACTATGATATGATTTAAAAGAAGCAATGAGTTGTGCCACAGAGATATATCAGGAATAGGAGTCTGGTAACAACGGGGGAAAAGGTGTTTTTGAACTTGTTAGTGCATGTTCTGAGCCCTTTGTATCTCCTTCCCTCTGAATAATCTTTAGATTACTACCTGAGCAACAAGTAACTTGACATGGAGTAAATAAGATGAGGAATTTGAATATGTGGCTGATAGATTGGTGTGGGACGAATCGGTTTCAATTCATGAGGTGCTGGCACTAACAGTGGGGAAAGTGGGAAATGTACAGTTGGAATAGTCTTCACCTGTCGTGTGCTGGGACCAATGTCCTGGTTAGTCATGTAACTACGATGGCAGAGAGTATTGGGAATCATGTGGAAGATGATACTGTAAATTTAAATGACGAGGATAAGGTAGAGCAAGGTAGAAATAAGGATAATGGTAATTTAAGCATGGCAGGAAGGAACAAAACATAAAAGCGATGGTGACAAAAGTAAGGCCATAGAGGGCCAAAATAGTAAAAGAATTGCCGCTAAAGGCTTTGTATTTGGTGCATGGCATTTGTAACACATTTAAATTGTCAACAAAAATAGATATAAATATATATGACATGATGGGCATTACAGATATGTCGTTGCAACGTAACAAAGGAAGTATGGTGTAGTTTGTAAGTCCTCTAATAGCCACATTGTGGGACAAAATATGCACAAAGAAGTAATGGACCTTGTCAGAGAGGTGATTCAAGTCTACATATGCAGGGAAATTCATATACAGGACAAATCAGATTGGCAAAGTAGCATGGAAGATAATTGAATATATTTGGGACAGTTTCTTTGCGCAATATATTTAGAGCCAACCAGAGAACAAACTTTTCAAAAATGGTGAAATGAGTTGATTAATGATCTTAAAGGAGCCTCCATCAGCAATCAGAACATGGTTGATTTTCACTTCCAGTTTGAGGGTGAGAAGTATGTGTCTGGGTCTAAGACAAGTGTTTTGAATTTAAATAAGGCAATTCCAAAGATATGGATTCTCCCCTAACCGGCGGGGCAGGCCGTACCAGCGGCAAGGAGTGGCGTGAACCACTCCGGCATCGAACCACCTGGAAGGTGCGGAATTCTCCGCACCTTCAGGGCCAGGCCGGCACCGGCAGGGTTGGTGCCGCGCCAACTGGTGCCGAAGGGTTGGTGCCGTGCCAACCAGTGCCGAAGGGCCTCCACCGACTGGCGCGAGTTGCTGCATTGCACGGTAGTGCCAGCGTGTGCTGGCATGATCTCAGCGCATGCGCAGGGAGGTTCTTCCCTGTGCACCCCCTCCGAGGACTCCACCGGCCACCCGCAGGCCAGGTCCTGCTGGTAAGGACCTTGTTTGATTTACGCCGGCGGGACTGGCCAAAAACGGGCGGCCACTCGGCCCATCACGGAGTGGTGGATCGCCGGGTGGGGGCACTGCCAACGATACAACGCGGGATTCATGCCGCACCCCGCCAATTCTCCGGCCCGGCAGGGGTTCGGAGAATCCTGTCCATGAAGACAGCTGGCTAAAGTGAACTTCGAATGTAAGTTAAGAATAGAGTATTACAGTTGCCGTTGCAGACATTTCAGAAATTTCATAACTCTCTGCAAAGACACATACTGGTGAGAAAGACCGAGAAGAGACACCAGTAATCCCTATCTAAGGATAGTATGAAATTGGAAAAAAGTCCAATTCTGGGAACTTTGGTCAGAAGGTTGGACATAATTCTAAAACCAGCAAAGAATAATTAAACAAGCAGGTGAGAAAAATTTGAAGTATGAAATGAAGAAATACAAAAAATGTTTCTACAAATTAAAAAGGAAAAGCAGAACTAAAGTGACCACCTGAGAAATTAATAGGGGGAAATAAGGAATTAATGGAACAGACTATCTGTCTGTCATTACCATATAGGACACAAAGAAATCACCAGAAATTCTTGCAAATCAAAGAGGTGAGTGGAAGAGAGGAATTTAAAGTAATTACAATCCCTGGGAAAAGGGTACTGAGAAAACTCCGAACTGAAAATGTCCCCAGGACCCGATGGCTTGCATCATAGTCTTAAAAGAAGTGACTGCTGAGATAGTAGATGCTTTGGTTGTACATTTTTTTAAATCTCTCGGAGTTTCAGGAATGGTCCCTGAACTTGAAAATAGTGAGTGTAACCCCTCTATTCAACAAATGTTTGCCGAACATTTGTCTTGTGGGAAATGATAAAATTGCAATCTATTATTGAGCAGTAAGAATATATTGACACAACAGGCAGAGCCAATAGGTTTTCAGGGATCAACTATTTGCAATCTAAATAAATGACTTGGATGAAGGGACAGATTGCCTGTTTGCTAACTTCACTGCTGATCCAAACATATGCTGCAGAAGAGTACATTGTGCAGAAGACAAAGGAGACCACAAAGAGATATGGACAGCTCAAGTGAGTGGGAAAAGAATTGGCAGTTGGAGTGTAATGTGTAAAATTGTGAATTTTTCCCCTTGTGGCAGGAAGAAGAGAAAAGCAGTATACATTTTAAATGAAGAAAGATCACAGAGCTCTGAGGTATATAGGAACCGGTGTCCTCGGTACATAAATCAAATGTGAAATTCAGGTATAGATTCCTTTCCCCAGAGGGCAGTGGAGGCATGGTCACTGAATATTCTTCAAGCGGAGCAATTACATTTCATTTGCTCGCATTTTGAAGAAACTATTTAGAATTTATTCTATTAATGCCTCTGTTAACAAAGCTGAGACAGGATTGCTAACAAGGTTGCAGTTTAGAATACAGATTTGATCCTCACTTGTGCAGTTGGGTCCTTCATATCCATTTTGACATGTACAGGTGAAAGACCCCTTGGTATTGATGCAGATGGAATTGTTTTTCCATGAACATGCATTACTGTCAAGGCATTCATCCACATCTGAAAAAAATAAAGCAGGAAAACAAAATTGTTACTTATTCCAAAACAATTGCTGATGATCTGCAGCTGTAATTGCAAAGTGACATAATATGACAAAGATTGTGCCATCTTTTGTTTTTGTTTTTAAAATTGTGTATATGATGTGACTACAAGTCAGAGCAGAAAGACAAATGGGGACAACAACAACTGTTCCAAGACCAAGGGTACAATCTTCCCAAGTTGTGCAGTGTTGGATCAGTTGAGAACAGCTGTGTGAAACTTGTCTGATTTAACAACACTGCAATTTCAAAGTGCTGGAGGGATGGGTCTAAACTTGATGGCAATGCTGGCAATCTGATATCGGAACGCTCTCTTTCTATTTATTTGAAAATATTTTATTATTTTCACTTGGTTCATCTGCACGCTTGCCACCGGTGCCTGGTGAAGCAACAGGAACCAGGACCTCCCATAAATACTCCCACTCAACCTGATCAAAGGCCTTCTCGCGTCCATGGCAACCTCCACCTCCCTTCCCTCAAGAGGGCATCATAATCACATTTAGCGGGCATCTAATGTTTGCTGCTAAATGCCTCCCCATCACAAGCCCCTTCTGGTCCTCCCCTTACGCCCTGGCACACAATCCTCTATTCTCGAGGCCAAGATCTTGGCCAGTAGCTTGGCATCTACATTTAGAAGGGAGATTGGCCTGTACGACCCACATTGTTCCGTATCCTTATCCCGCTTCAGGATGAGAGAAATCAAGGCCTGTGACATCGTCGGAGAGAATACCACTTGTTCCCTAGCCTCTTAAACGCCCTTACCAGCATGGGCCTCAGCACTGCTGAAAACCTTTGTTAGAACTCCATTGGGTACCCATCTGGCCCCAGGGCCTTGCCCGCCTGCAACGCCTCCAGCCCCTCCACCACTTTAACCAGTTCAATTGGGGCCCCTAGCCCTCCACCAGCTCTTCTTCCACCCCCCCCCAAAACTCCAATCTCTACAAAAACCTCCTCATCCCCTGCACATCGGCTGGAGGTTACGACTTCTATAACCTGCAGTAAAAGTTCCTAAACATCCCAGCTCTGCACTCAGGTCCTGATAGTACAACTACAGCGCCTCATCTGCCTGGCCCACCTCAAAATCTGTTCCTTATCCAGGAACCGGTGCAGCCACACCGCCATCGTCCTCGGTGGCTCGTTCCCTTGCGGCTCCCTCATTAGCACCCGGTCCACCTCCAGGGGCCGAGCAAATGCCTCTTCACCCAGTAGCTCTTGAACATCTGGACCACATATGTGCTGACTTCTACTCCCTCACTGCCCTCCGGCAAGTCGATGGTTGTCAGCAGGCTGATGAACGTTCTGCCTGCGTGATCAATTCTCCAGGTCCTCCACCTTCTCCTGTGTCCATCTTTGTTGATCTCGCATCAAGCCCATCTCTGGAGCCATCGAGGCAAGCTGCTCCTTGTGCTCCCCCACCATCTCCTCCACTTTCTGGATCGCCTTGCCCTGGGCATCTAACCTCATCTTCAAGCGGTCGATCCCTGTCTTTATTGGGTCCACCACCCTGGCCAGATCCTCCAAGTTCTCCTTCCACTGCTGTGAAAATTTCTCATGGAAGAAACTCACTAGCTGATCTGTTGACCACTAAGCAGGCAGGCTCAAACCCTGACCCTCCGCCATCTTCCCCTGTGTCGCAGGCTCTACAACAGCTTTCAACAATTGTTCCCTCCTTTTTCGACAACTTCTGGTCCACGAATCCATACACCAGTGGGATACTCTCTTCTTCCACCCCTCCGGCATCTTTTACAATCTCTCAGTTCCACCATTAGCCAGGGAAAAGGTCCAGAAAGTCCACCACGGGCGGGAGCCACCAAATGTGCGCCGCTCATACGATAGCCGCCACCGGAAGTCTGGCGCACACTTTTTAAATGGCTCCCGAGACTTCTGGTGGCAGGTAGGTCGCGTAATCGGCAGCTCCTGCCGCAAACAGACTAACGGGCCCTTTTAAGGAGCTTTAGCGGCTCCTCACAATTTGAACATGGGGGGTGATTTCAACACAGTCATTGACCCTATATTGGACAGGTCAAAGCCCAGGTTTCCTAAGGAACTGAGGGGCTTCATGGAACAGGTGGGGGGTGTAGACCCATGGAGGTTCGCTCGGCCGAGGGCGTAGGAGATCTCTTTTTTTCTCCCACGTCCACAAAGTTTATTCCCGTATAGATTTCTTTGTTGTGAGCACGGCATTAATCCCAAGGCTGGAGGGGACGGAATACTCGGCCATTGCAGTCTCTGTCATGCTCCGCACTGGGTGGATTTGCGACTTGGTGAAGAGAGAGGACAGCACCCATTATGGAGGTTAGATGGGGGACTGCTAGCGGATGATGAGGTTTGTGGGCGGATAAAGAGGAACATTCAAAATTACTTGGAAACTAATGATACAGGAGAGGTAACGGCGACAACGGTTTGGGAGGCTCTGAAGGCAGTTATTAGAGGGGAGTTAATCTCCATCAGATCCCATTAGGGAGAAGAAAGAAAGAGCGGAGAGAGAGAGGCTAGTTGAGGAGATACTCAGAATAGACAGGAGTTACGTGGAGACCCCGGAGACGGGGCTACTGAAAGAGCGCCGGAGACTGCAGGCGGAATTTGATCTGCTGACCACAGGGAAAGCGGTAGCACAGCTGAGGAAGGTAAAAGAGGCTGTCTATGGATATGGGGAGAAAGCGAGTAGAATGCTGGCGCACCAACTTCATAGGAGGGAGGTGGCCAGGGAAGTTCGGGATAAGGATGGTAACATGGTCATAGACCCAGAGGGGTTGAACAAAGTCTTTAGGGTGTTTTATGGTAAATTGTATGAGTCAAAATCCCCGGCGGGAGGGGAAGGGATGAAGCAATTCATGGGTCAACTGAGGTTCCCCAAAGGTGGAAGAGGATCTGGTGGAGGGACTTGGAGGTCCGATAGAGATGGAGGACATTATTAAGGGTCTAGGGAGCATGCAGTAGAGCAAGGCCCTGGGGCTGGATGGCTATCCTGTAGAATTCTACAATACATTTTCAGAACTGTTGAGTCCACTCCTGCTAAGGACCTTCAATGAGGCTAAAGAAAGAGGGACCCTTCCCCCAACAATGTCACAGGCTTTGATTTCACTCATCCTCAAGTGGGAGAAAGATCCGCTACAATGTGGGTCCTATAGACCGATATCGCTCTTGAACGTGGATGCCAAATTGCTGGCCAAGATTTTGGCTGCTAGAATTGAGGACTGTGTCCCAGGGATGATAGGGGAGGATCAGACAGGCTTTGTTAAGGGCAGGCAATTGAACGCCAATGTACGGAGGCTCCTAAACATTATTATGATGCGCTCAAAGGGAGGGGAGGCAGAAGTAGTGGCTGCGATGGATGCAGAGAAAGCCTTTGACCGGATGTAATGGGAGTACCTGTGGGAAACACTAAGAAGGTTTGGATTCGGTGAGGGATTCATAGAGTGGGTCCAGCTACTTTATCAGGCCCCCGTAGCAAGTGTATGCACGAACAGGGTGAGGTCGGAATACTTTAGGGTTCTCCCTCTCCCCGTTATTATTCGGCCTTGCAATAAAGCCGTTGGCCATAGCGCTGCGGGCTTCAAAGATCTGGCAGGGGTTGGTGAGGTTCATCGGGTCTCGCTCTATGCGAACAATCTGCTCCTGTACATTTCGGACCCACGTGAGGGGATGGGGGAGGTCATGCAGATTTTGAGGGACTTCGGCAATTTTTCGAGGTACAAATTAAACGAGAAGAAAAGCGAGATGTTTGTGATCCAAGCTAAAGGACAAGAGAAGAGACTGGGAGAGCTTCCGCTTGAGATGGTGGAGAAGAGCTTTCAGTACCTAGGCATACGGCTCGAAACTGGGATGCACTCCACAAGCTTAATTTATCCCGGCTGGTAGAGCAGATGGAGGGGGACTTTAAAAGGTGGGATATGCTCCCACTATCTCTAGCGGGGAGGGTGCAGACCTTTAAGATGATGGTCCTCCCCAGATTTCTGTTCGTCTTCCCATCTTCATCCCCAAGTCCTTCTTTAAGCGGGTGAATAAGATCATCTCGGGATTTGTAGTCAGACCCCGCGAGTAAAGAGACTGTATCTAGAGCGTAGTCGGAGGGTGGGGGGAGGGGGGTGGGCTGCTGCTGCTGCTGAATGTTTACAGCTATTATTGGGCGGCTAACATAGCCATGATTAGGAAATGGGTACTGGGCGAGGGTCGACATGGGAGCGGTTAGAGGTGTCCTCATGCAAAGGCACCAGCTTAGGGGCACTTGTAACAGCACCTCTGCTGTTCTCGCCGGCGCGCTACTCCTCAAGTCCATGGTGGCGGCGGCATTAAGGATCTGGGGTCAGTGGAGAAGACACGGGGGGTGGAGGGAGCCTCAGTTTGGACGCCGATGCGCAACAATCACAAATTTTTCCCGGGCAAGAGAGACGGAGGGTTTCAAAGCTGGCATAGGGCAGGGATTAAAAGGATGGGGGACCTGTTCATAGACGGGACTTTTTCCAGCTTGAAAGCGCAGGAGGATAAATTCAATTTGCCCCCTGGAAATGCCTTCAGATGCCTTCAGGTAAGCGCCTTTCTTAAAAAACAGGTGGTGACATTTCCGTTGCTACCCCCACGCAGGATACAAGATAGGGTGGTCTCCGGCACCTGGGTAGGTGAGGGGAAGGTGTCGGACATCTTCCAGGAACTACAGGAGGCGGAGGAAACCCCAGTGGGGGAACTTAAGGGCAAGTGGGAGGAGGAGCTAGGCGGGGAGCTGGATGAAGGCCTGTGGGCAGATGCCCGAAACAGGGTTAATTCCTCATCATCATGTGCCAGGCTTAGCTTAATCCAGTTTGAGGTGGTCCACTGGGCACACATGACGGCAACCAGAATGAGCAAGTTCTTTGGGGTTGAGGATAGATGTGCAAGGTGTGCGGGAAGCCCAGCAGACCATGTCCAGATGTTCTGGGCATGCCCGGCTCTGAAGGGATTCTGGCAGGGATTTGCTAAAGCAATGTCCAAGATCTTAGGTGGTGCCGAGTCCAGAGATAGCGATATTTGGTGTGTCAGATGATCCGGGAGTTCAGGAAGCAAAAGAGGCCGACGTATTGGCCTTTGCCTCCCTGGTAGTCCGGAGACGGATCCTCGAAGCCCCCCCAGTGTGGAGACCTGGATTGGTGACATGGCTGGGTTTCTCAGTCTCGAGAAAATAAAGTTTGCCTCGAGAGGGTCCATGACGGGGTTCTCTTGGAGGTGGCAGCCATTCCTCGTCTTTCTAGGAGAGCACTAAATGTCAGCAGCAGCAGCAACTCGTGGGGGGGGGGGGGGGGGCAGGGGGGGAATGATGTTACATATTCTTTTTTCTGTATATAATGTTTTTTTAATAAATTTAGAGCATCCAATTAATTTTTTCCAATTAAGGGGCAATTTACAATGGCCAATCCACATGCACATCTTTGGGTTGTGGGGGCGAAACCCACGCAAACACGGGGAGAATGTACAAACTCCACACAGACAGTGACCCAGAGCCGGGATCGAACCCGGGACCTCAGCGCCGTGAGGCAGCAATGCTAACCACTGTGCCACCGTGCTGCCCTCTGTATATAATGTTAACGATTACCTTGTTGTGTTAAATGTTGTTAACTATTATGCAAAAATTATGTTTTGAGAAAAATCTGAATAAAAATAATTTTAAATGGTTCCCGATCTCAAGCTAAATTTAAGGACCCCCTAGTGGATATGCGAAACACCCTCCAGCCCCCACATTCAGATAGGGATACGTCCATCACATGCCCCCAATTGATAAAAGGGCCCTCATAACTATCAGAAATAGAACCCCCGCACCACCAAGGGGCACTGTTGAGCCATGTCACTCAACCTCCCCCCGATCCCGTGGCTGCAAGCACCTCAGTGACTGCAGAGTGGTCAACGTGACTGGTTTTGGTTTTTGAAAACCAATAGTAATTTGCGTTGGCGTGATGTCACATGATGGGAGCAGGAGTCGAGAAAAATTGTTGGCAGACGTTATGGCATCAAGCCCTTTAATAATATGTTAATTTATTTTGAAGTACGGCAGCACGATGGTGCAGTGGTTAGCACTGCTGCCTCATGGCGCCGAAGTCCCAGGTTCAATCCAGGCTCTGGGTCACTGTCCATGTGGAATTTGCACATCCTCCCCGTGTTTGCGTGCGTTTCCCCCCACAACCCAAACATGCGCAGTGTAGGTGGATTGGCCACACTAAATTGTCCCTTAATTTGAAAAAATGAATTGGGTATTCTAAATTTAAATAAATTATTTTGAAGTATGTATACTCGCCATCGAAGGGGGTTGGGGAGCAGGGAAAATCTCAAACTGAGATCTTGCCGGCGAAAATCCTGTTTTTGGCCACTCATGAGATTTGAGGGCCATTTTGGAATTTGTGCCCATCTAGCGCAGCCGCTAGGTCAGACCCGAGGATGGCCTACAGGGGGGAGGGTGATATTATAATCACAGCTCCTTGTGCAGCAGCCCCATTCAGTTAAACAATATTCATGTTCATGTCTCCAACAAGAAACCCATTGGGACTGAACCCTGCCAGGAAGGAAACACCCTCTGCACTTTGATTTCTTGTATTCTGGAAACCGTGAACTAATCTCCCTTTCTGTTGTGCTTGTACTGGTATTATCCATTGCTGTAAAATTATTATTTTTTCTATTTAACAGAGGAGTGAAGATTCCTCCACTGGGTTTTGAACGCGGAATGAATTAAACCCTCTGTATTGACACACACTCAATGAATGAACATTCCCATCAAGGCACTCATCCACATCTGAAGGAATATTGTTATTAATTCCAAAGCTATTCAATATGATCGATAGATAGAAATTGTATTTTTCCTGCTGCGCTCATGGTAAAAATTGCAAGAAAATATATCGATTAGAAATAAAAATTCCCATCATAGATTTGACTTCAAAAATGAACATGGCAGTTTAAGAAGGAAGTATTGGGTGTGGAGCGTTCTACTGCCTGAAGAGGGGTGTGAGGATGCAGTCGTGATGCACATTACTTGGTATTGGGATAATCTGAATTCAACTATAGCGAGATGGGGAGAAGAGGATTTTGAGGCAGCTGTGTCCAAATTCTGGAAGGATGAGGTGGTCGACCTTCAGATATTTGAAGCAGGCAGAGTGAAATGATTACATGGTGTGGGTCGGTGAACATGGAGGAGACAACATTTTCAAATTCAGAGTGATAAAAATGTCAAAGATATCTTTAAATACTGGCCTCTTTTATTGTACTGGCCTCTTTAATTGTATATAACTCATCAGGATATTATTCTGGGATTACTCCCTCCCCCCTTTATTCTGATGTTTATTCATGCATCCCTTGTAAAAAAAAAAGCATAATTACTTCATCAGCAATTTAGAATTTTCTGATGAATGATTGGGTCAGACTTGATGCCAACCTTAGATTGCATTACTTCACATGGGGTAATAGTTATGATCATATTCACTTTCATCAATTGTGCAAATTAACTTAATGAAATGCAATAAAAAAAAGAACATGCCATGCTTCTCAATATTAATGGGTCATCTTTTTGACTAAATAAAAGTCATATAATTGGTCCTGCAGCATTATTACTTTTCAAGCAAGCCCAAAACTTCATTATTTAGCAACTCTGACTGTTGTTATGGGCCAGAGTTTAGAGAACCCCAAAGTGTATCATGAGTTCACCTGACCCACAATTTTAATAGATTGTGGTATGGGGAGCACACGTCCCACTCTACAGGTGTGGCACAACAAAAATGGAAAAGTGCTTTTTAAAGCAAAACAACGTTTATTCTATGAACTCAAGTTAACCTTTTTGAAACATAGTGAACATCTTAGCAACCGTTAATTCAAATACAACCCCCAAAGAATACTTTAAGCTTTCCTTTTAACATCCACAAGACTTAAATCACCTTTTACCAGAAGCACATCAGGTCACAAGACTTAAATCACCTTTTACCAGAAGTACATCAGGTTAAAATTCACTACTGTCATTAGTTTTAAATCACCAGGATCGATTTACAGTCTTTAGGTTACAGAGAGAGACTCCAACACACCTTCTGGCTGTGACTGCAGCTATCCAGCTCTGAAAACAAAATTAAAACACACCCTGCAGCAAACAGCCTAAAATAAAAGTAAAACGCTGACAGACAGCCCAGCTCCACCCACTCTCTGACATTACTGCACTAATAAACATCATTTCTTAAAGGTACTCTCACTACAGATATTTATATATACACCCATTTATAAACACCTATTTATTAAAGGTACTCTCACATGACACTGTCCTCATAACCTTTCTGTTATTAAGCCTGGTAGTCTTATCATCCATCATCCATCGGATCACCAATACCAAAGGTGCTGCTGGATGTGGATGCCCTTGATCAGAGGAAAGCTGAGGCAGTATGCCTGGTAACATCTCCAATTGTTCACATGACAGTGCTCCAGCTTCAGTTCCTGCTGCCGTGGGCTCTGCACTTGTTGATGTGGAGAGGCCCGAAGATCATGCGTCGGATAATGTTCGAACAGATCTTTCCCGAGTACCAAATTAAGGAATATCAGGGTCAGTATTTCAGCGTTACTCTTGAAAGTATTACTGTAGGTATTCTAAAATTCTTAAATTCCTTTTACCCACACTTTCAAAGTAACCATTGTTCAGTTTTCTAAATAGATAACACATCTGTTAATACACTGGGTGACAGTAATGTTGCCTGTGTGTTTGTACAACATGACTGCATGGGACCACATTCTAATGCATTTCTGTGTGCTTTTTAAAAACATTGTGATATTATCTGACTAATTTTGCAATCATATTCAGCGTTGACAGACTACTGTAAACAATAGCTGTTGTGGGACCAATTGTTTCAAAGATATTTCTATATATAATTAAATTCCTCACCTGTGCAGCTGAGCCCTTCATGTCCCTCTAAACAAATACAGCTGAATGAGCCTTCAGAATTGACACACTTGGTATTGTTTATCTCTGAACAGATATTGCTGTCAAGACACTCATTGTTATCTAATGGAATAGTGCAGAATATAAAGTTATTAACTCCCAAGAGAATCTGGATAATCTAAGGTTATATTAATAGTATTTCTCTCTGTGTTCTTCCTGAGACATATAGAAAATTACAGCTCTTAACATGTCAAAGATTCACATCTGATAAATATCCACCATCCCTGCTTTTCCATATGTTGGCTATGGACTAAACCTAAATGTTCATCCAAATGATGAATTAAATTGCTTTCAAAAATAACTAATTTGATTGCTTGTCCTGGATAATTATCCATGGAGTTAAGATACAATTGATGGCCTAAATCTTCCAGTCTGTCAATGCTGAGCACATTCATATTGCCCACAAAGGTTTCTGTGGCACACAACTCTTTCATGATTTTTCAGCCATGTCTTCTGATCCTCGTTGAAGTCTCAAGGTCCATTGCAGCCTTTCTCTAGGAGGAGGTCATTTAGGTGCATGAAGAGATGGAAGAAGAAAGACACCCCACTTTTCACTACCAGTGGCTGCTATCTATGGGTAAGATTTTCTTTTGAAGGTCCAAGTCTTTCAGTAACTGATTGAATCAACGGGTAGGTGGCTGAGTGGATGAGGTGGGTAAATGGGTGGCGGGATTAGAGGGGACGTTTGTTAGGTTGGTGGGGCAGTTGGGTTGTCAGAATAGAGTAGGCAGAGGGGCATGGTCGGAGCAGGTGGCCGGATCTTGGATCAAGTCAGATGAATAGTCAGGTGATGGGGGTATATTTGGGGCATTGTCAGGTGATTGGAGAGGGGGGGGGTGGAGTGGATTGGATACGGTGCCCAGTTGTGTTACGCTGACTGACCACTGGAATTAAACCAGGTATATTATGTGTTACTTCCAAGGTAAGTATGCAGGTAGGTTATCTTGCTCAAATGAGACATTCCTCGAGGGTTCTGCACAGTGTAAATCACTCCATCAGAAGTTTGAAGTTCTCAGGCAATTTATCAGGATATCCGTATTGTCCTGGCACACTCGGACGAGATCGGGCGTTTTCAGACTAGTATGGCCGTAGGTGTGTCCTGGCACACTCAACCCTCCCCTGATGACTTGGTCATGAGAAGATTTGAGCCAATTTTAGTTTGGGCCCGATTTATTTTCCCATAACAAAGCTAACATGCAAAATGATACTTTTGAGTGATTTTATGCTTACCATCGCAAGTAGTGCCATTTCCAGAATAACCAGTCTTGCACTGGCAATCGTATGTACCGTCAAGGTTAGCACAGAGACCTTTTTTGGAGCAGTTATTTAATTCTTCATTAAGGCATTCATCTGTATCTGCAGAGTATAATTTCTGATATTAGTAAATGGGCATCCACTCACATAGGCCTCATGTGGCAGTGGGTCATTTAATTTCAAAAAAACTATCTTATGTGACTTTATTAAACTTTTAAAAATTAACAGAAATAAATGGGTTTAATTTTCCACATTTCTGCACCAACAACATACATATTTCTACCACCACCACCCCCTCCCACCCAAAGAAATCAGCTCAGACAAACATAGAAAAGTCCAAATTTGTTGTTTATTGCTATTGCTTTCTCAGCAAAGACAATGACCGGTCTTGGCTCTATAGTTGAGTTCCGCATAAAGTTATTGAGAGGAAAACTTTTCAGGATTCCTACTCAGTGTGCACATACATTATTGTATGGAAAGTTCTATATGGGCTTAGCTGAATGATTCTCGTGAAATCATAGCCAGTTTCACTCTTCAAGCATGCACGTCCAGGCTTTATTTTTTTTAACCAAAAACTAGGGATTCCCATCACTGGGACAACAGCTGCATCCGGGGCCTTCATAGAAGGACAGTGGGATACGGGGGGCCAATTAAGAGGCTGATGCCAGGGCTGCCATCCAATTGAGGAAGGTGGCTTGCCCCTCAGAGCTGTCAGCACAGGCAGGAGGCCAGTGGCTTCACAGTCTCAGCAGCACCATCAACAGTGAGGCTGAAGGGGGAAGATGCTGATGCCTAGATGAAGTGCCGTCCAAGGCCAGGACATTTTGTTTTTCACTTGGCAGGTAGGCAGGCCCTCGCAATTGGAGGGTGAATTCTCCAGCAACAAGGAGCAGCCACAGGAGGCCGCCTGCATAGGCTATGGGCCGGCCATAATGGAATGGCACTTCCAGGAACCCGATGGAAGGATATCTCAATATACGTAGTGGGCTTACTGGGAAGTGGCCATTAACTGACTAATTACTTGGCTGCACAAATCCGCTGCCATCCCAGGCATTAATAATATTCTGTTGTTTCAGGAAGATTTCTGGTTTCCCTCCAAATACATTTACCATTATTTTACAAGGTCTCCCACCTCGTCGCCTGTCCTCCCAGCTGATAAACTGTGATGAGTTAAAATTACTTGCCACTTTTGCTTTAATATTAAAGGTTAAATCAAATAAGTAGCTGAATGAATTGAAAATAACAGTTGTGGTAATTTTAGAACTACTGTGATTGACCTATTGATTCAAAGATCCCATTACACTAGTGCAATACTGACTTGGCATTTATCATAAGTTTCTAATTGTCAATAATTTCAGGTGAAGCAATTTTACAATTTTTAGGTACCTTGACATGTTCCATTGACATTTTTAAATCCATTCTTGCATTCACATTTAAATGAGAGTTCAGTATTGACACAACGTTGCCCGTTCTTTGGACAATAGATTGGATTTAGGCATTCATTGATATCTGAAATTAAAACACAACAAAATAATTGTGCAATAAGTTTGGTTTTAAAAATTGAATTTGAACTGGGATAGATTGGAATGTAGTATTATTGATCAATTGTCAATTTTCCAAAACATTATTGTTGTTGGAGTAATTCTCCCCAGACAGAGGGACACTTGAATTCATGCTGATCAGGACAAAAAATAAAGAACGTAATCTTTGTACTCAGTGCC
This sequence comes from Scyliorhinus canicula, assembly GCF_902713615.1. NCBI lineage: Eukaryota > Metazoa > Chordata > Chondrichthyes > Carcharhiniformes > Scyliorhinidae > Scyliorhinus > Scyliorhinus canicula. The sequence continues at coordinate 127,621,362 of NC_052158.1, read as the reverse complement.
TGCATGTTGGATTGAGAACCCAAATGACTGATATCAAGCTGAGCTGAGGCCCTTTCCCGGAGCCATGGCATGGGCATCCCACTCAACCAATCGGTGAGGGTCTGCAGGATGGTGCACCTATTCTTTCTGAAAGGAAGGATTTCTCATTGAGGCGTTGTAAGGCTTGGCTTTTTGAGGATGCAGCAAAAATAAGAATGACGAGGAGACCTGGGAAGGCTATTTCATCTCCTGCTGGGGGGTGTGAGGGGTTCCTGTGAGATGGATCTTCCCAGGACAGGAGGAAGAGACAATCTCCAATAAAGCAGACATAGAAGAAATAAATTCATTTGCAGGATGTGGTTATTATTTATGCATTTATTGCCCATCTCTAATTGCCCTTGAGAATGATGTGCAGATGCCAGCGCTGGACTGGGGTGAGCAAATTAAGAAGTCTTATAACAGCAGGTAAGTCCAACAGGTTAGTTTCGAATCATTTGCTTTCGAAGCAGTGCTCCGGAGCAGTGATCCGAAAGCTAGTGATTCAAAATAAACTTGTTGGACTTTAACCTGGTGTTGTAAGACTTCTTACTGTGCCCTTGAGAAAGTGGTGTTGCCACATCAAACGGCATTTCAGAGTTAACCTCATTGCTGTGGATCTGGAGTCATATATGTAGGTGGGACTAGGTAAGGATGGTGGATTTCCTTCCCTGAAGGACACAAGTTATGCGTTTTTACGATAATGGTTTCATGGCCCTCAATCAACACTTAATTCCAGATTTTTCATTTTTTAAATTCCACATGAATCCCAGGTCCCCAGAGAATTACCCTGGATCTCTGGATGACAAGTCCAGTGGCAATACCGTTATATCACCACCTCCGCAACTGTGGATGTCAGCACCAGAAGTGTGGCCCTGAAAAGAGTACCAAGAAGATACATATGTAGGTGGGACTAGGTAAGGATGATGGATTTCCTTCCCTGAAGGACATTAGTTAAGCGTATTAGTTATTAGTTATACAGGAGAGCAGGAAATGTGAAATGCATTGCAGGTGCTAAAGACTTTACTTTAATTTTTCTCATCATTCTCCTGTGCAGCAGTCCTCAGAAGACATGTTGCAGTTGCACACATCCATCTCTTTCCACTCACTTTGCATTCCCACCTGAACAGCCAATACAACTTACGCCTATTGTCCTCTCACACCCAAGCCTTATAATCATCCTCTACTAATATTGTCCTCTCCTAAACTCCACACAAGGTATTACAAACATTGACATTTCTGTTTTCTACCCGTGCAGGAAAATAAATCTGACAACTTGATGAGTGGATTGAGACACGAGAGGAGTGGGAGGGTGGGAGCCTTCCAGTCATAAATATCCGGGAAGGAGCTTGTTTTAAATGGTGCATGACTAGAGATCACATGACTGTGGCAACCCATCTGCACAAATGCATTTCTCCAAACTTTCTCCCTTTTTATAATGTCACAAGGCACGCTTATATTAATTGCAAGGGTAGTTTTATTTTGTGTTTATGTGAGGAGGCAATGAAACCCCAGTGAGAATTAGCAGCTCCATTGTCATTTAACAATTATAATAGACTATTTATTAAAGGAAAAGAAAGACAAATACACGTGAATACGTCTACTCTACTCTCATGCAATAAAGATGTATAAATTACTAAACATACGCATTACTTATTTAGAGCCTACTCCTTGTTCCAAAATATATCTATGATACCTGAACTCAGTCAGACTTCCCCCTTCCCTCAAACACCTTGCACAACACAAGGATGGTAGTCCGGAAATGGTCCAGCAAAGATATTTCTAACTGCTGGCTGTTATGAAGTTTTTCTGCATTGCTTTGGCTCTTACGATTTTGAGGTTTGTTTCATGTAAACTTGAACTCTAGGCTGAAGAAGTTTGACCTTCAGGCTTGGTGGCTGGGAATAGGCTTGTCTGCTTTCTGAGACTGCTAAATGTTAACTGCCTCCCTGGCTTCTGATCATTGGACCAATTATACCTTTGTTCCTCTCAATTATGCCTTCCGTGTATTCGGCTCTCTGCCCCTATGAACTTCCTTGATTATACCTTTTTGACCTTCCCAATCATCTATAAACTGTTCCTTCACATAAGCTATTCACATCTGATTATCTAAACTACATTCTAATTTCATTATTGGGAGAGATGTATATCAATGGGGCCTTTTGAAGACTGTTTATTGCTGTATCGAGGCAGATTTCTACCAGTTGGTGGACATCTCGTATCCTGTTCTGTTTTTCACTTTTGTTTTGCTGCTATTGCTAGACGGATTCATGACAATAAGAGATTCTCTGTTCCCGCCGTTGTCACTGGGAATTCCCAGTGAAGACACCGAAAGCTGCCAGGAATCCTGCAAGTGAGGCTGCACTGCAGGTGGGACCAGAGAATCCGCCGCCAATGAATGGCCAGAGATTTCCGGCCTAGATTCTGAGCAGATGTGCTCTATGGTTGGCTCTCTTGTCCTTGATCATCATTCAGTTCCCAAAACTCTCAAGATTCAGTAAGACATCTCGGTGCAGTCATACTGGTCAATTTTCCACTCCTCAGTGAGGTCTTGGGTGCAATACAGCGTGTAACACTCTTTGCTATTCTTATTTATTCATGTTTGTGATTTAACTCTGTGGGAATTTCATAGTTCTACCATTGAGACTGGAAGAATGACCAATTATTTCCAAATCTCCCCTCATCTCTACAGGAGCAGGTAGTGGAATATTCAAAGAGAAACTAATCCACCCACTGGATTTATCCGATACAAATTTCCAGACACCCAATTAAATTATTCTCTGTTGTTTCTTATAATGTCTAGTTCTCTTTTATAGCTATCAAACACCACCCAATTCCAGCTGCACACTCCTGACACTTCCAGGTGTTCAACCCTTTATACATAAAGGATTGTCTGAAGTCACATGACAGATCTAGGGAAAGCCACATGCACAGAGGCTGTGTGTGTGGCATTACTCTACTTGTGTTCAGCAATTGTTTCTTTCCTTAAAACCTCCAACATTTATTTGAAATTCAGTTCACTGTTGTGCCAAATCTTGGGCGGGCGGGATTCTCTAATAATGGGGATTTGTCCCCACGTCGGCGTGAAAACCGGCGCCACCGATTCCGGCGTCAACGGTCCCTGAAAGTGAAGAATTCTCAACTTTCTAGGGTGCTAGGTTGTCGTCGGCGTCATCCCCGCAGCTCCATCCGGCGGGGAACGGCCCGGGCGGCTCCGCACATCAGCAGAACGGCCAAGGTATTTCCGCGCATTCTGGGCAATATAGCAGAGCACTACAGAGCCCCGGCGCGGAGTAATGTAGGGCCCTACAGAACCAGCCTGCCCGCCGATCGGTAGGCCCCGATCGCGGGCCAGGCCACCGTGGGGGGCCCCCCGGGATCGGATCCCTCCACACCACCTCCAGGATGGTCCCGCACACTCACCTTCCAAGTCCTGCCATGTGGGAGGTGAGTAATCCACACCTGCGGGATTCGGCCAAACACGTCGGCCACTCGGCCCATCAGGGCCCTGAGAATCGCCGGGGGGGGGGGGCAATCTGTTAATGGCCCCCCGACTGGCGTTGGCAGGAATCCCGTGGGTGCCTGAAACTATTCTCGCGCCCCTCCCCGGGGATTCTCCGACCCCCGGCCCTTGTCTTTTCAAAAGGATTTCATTAGCCGCTTGAGTGAGAAAAATAAGCAAATGTGTCCCCTTATGAGCAAATAAAGGTTGTAAAGCCTGTCCTAGTTTATTTCGAGATCAGCTGCAGGTACCTTATAATGTCCTACGTGGAATCTTTGTACCATATTGTGTACCTATGTCATATGTTAATTTTAAAGGCACAAATTAACAACCTTTTTGACATTTACCTTGGCAAGAACCATTTATCCTTTCAGATCCCGTAGGGCAATTGCAAGTATAATTTCCCATCGTGTTTTTACAGACCTCGTTTGAAGGACACATTCCAGTACCATCTGCACACTCATCAATATCTGCAACAAAGACGGTTCATTAGATGATGCACATTATTAAAACAAATTTGATTTTGCCAATATTAAATCCACAACTGAGCTACTTCGAGGATATTCAGGGGCAGATGTTCCAAATAGTGTGACTGAGGCTAACGGATTGGCTGACTGCAGCAAACGGAGGAAAATTGGGTGTGGAGAAGTACATATTCACTAACCCTACCTGATTTTCTCTCGAAGTTGACAGAAGGAAAATCTTTTCTAATTCTCTGGGTATTTACAACTGTTAAGATGAAGAAACTGCTTTATATTTAGCATAATTATTTTTGCAGTTACGTTGATGTAGCCTTATAGATTTTGCTTTGTTCTTAAAAATGTGAATCGCTATTGGTTAGTCTGTGCTTAGCAGGCCAGGCAATATCTGTGCAGGGAGAAACAAATTGAACAGACTGAATTTTCACTCGGATGTGGAGGCAGGACTGGAGGTGGTTGAAGCCATGATTTCTGACTACAAGGTGGTCTGCAGGTCTGCCACCATGGATCCAAGTGTCTCCAGGCAATTTTCATGGAGGCAGCATGAATATCCTGCAAGTAGTGGGTAGCCAATTAGGCCAAGGAAAGGGCTTGTAAAAAGTCTCTCTGTGGACATAGACTGGAATTTTGCTTTCGAAGTACAGGGCTCCTGCTGAGACAAAAATACAGCTTGAGAGTTGAAGGTGACAACCCAACCAACAGAGCTGGGGGATGTGGTGACAGCACTCCACCTAACTACAAACAGGCCCTCCCTTCCCCTACTACCACACGCTGCTATAGCCATAGGGCCACAGCTGTGGTCGCTGACCATCCATTGGAGTGGTGCTCCTTCACAATAACGGAAGCAGCGGCATCTTTGCCCTGGATTTTTCACTCTCCGAACAGAGGACAGAATCGGGAAAAGATCCCACTCCACAAACAACTGACGTCTGAGAAACAGCCCCATGGGAGGCAGCCACATGGGCTGCTGGGTATAGGTGTAGAGGCTCTCCTTGGTTCTCCAAGACTTGTAAGACAGAGGGGAAAAAAACACAGGCCTTTGGCTCTCACCCTTACAATCTCTTAACATTCCACCCCCACTCCTGTACTCCTCATATCTTCCATGCCAACCTATGGTCTCTAATTGGCTCTTGGCCATTATAGCCCTCCACACACTTCCCATGAATCTCTCTAGCCCTAAGCCAACTTAGTGCAACCTCATGACAACCTAGCCACCCCCACCCATCACCCTTTTCTCTTGCACCTTTCATGCTATCACATCTAGCTGATATAAAGTTCAAAATGTTTATTCGTCCTAACTATTTACAAAAAGCACGCTCATTGATACAAACTTATTCACTACATTTAAATTACTTCCAACTACTTAATCCCAGAAAATAAAAATTCACACCGTTGATTTTAAAATGTTAAATCTCTTCGAACAAGACCTTAATTTTGAGGTTCTCTCTCTTTCTCCTACCTATGTCGAAAGCTTCCATCTCTGTTGGGACTCCTGATTTCTCAATGCCAGAAGAACTCCTATTGGTCCTCCAGCCTTGGAAACGCACCTGCTAATTAAATAGCCACCACCACAAAAGTTGCCCTCTGCGCCCCAGTACTGGCAGGTGAGTTCCTGATCCACCAACCCTCCCAATGGCAGGAATGGGATCCACAAATAATAATTTAACCCAACTGTTTATGTTGCTGACCTTTCATCAGAACGGATCAAAAGGCGATGACCTGAATTGTTTTCTATTTCTTTTCTCCACAGATACAGCTAGACCGTTTCCAGCATTGTCTGTTTTTATTTCAAATTTCAATATCTGCATCTGTACTTGACAGACTTTTTTAGTTGGTTACATTTGTATAAAAAGGTTTAGAATGCATAATGACTTGATTCAGAACTTCAACACTTGTACAATATTCTATTGCACATTATTTTAAAGACGTGTTAACCTCTTTACAATAGAATGTGAAAGAGGATTCTTGACAACAAAAAACTATTCATTAAAGTTGTTTGTAATATGGTAACGAATATGATTTTGCAGTCCATACCTTCACAGAATGTTTCATTTCCTTTATATCCAGGCAGACAGGAGCATGTAAATGAACCCGGTATGTTTTGACAGCCAGCGTGATTAGGACAATCAAACAGAAATTTCTGGCATTCGTCAACATCAGTGCAGTTAGTGTCTTCATATCCTTTATTACACTGACACGTGAATGATCCAACTGTATTGTTGCACACAGAATTCAAGGGACAATTGTGTGGCATTTGTGCACATTCATTGATATCTATTCATTTAAAAAGGGAAAGCAGAAAATATTAAATCTCTCAAATTTAAGAAAAAATATGACGAGCTTAAAGCGCAGTAGTAAAAGTTTCAAGACATTTGGATCAGCCCCTTCATCCTACCACCTACCACTGCAGTTCTCTCTTTGGTTCCTATTAATGCCCCATATTGACCTTTCCTTTCACTTGTATGAAGGATTATGTGGACAGGGATATCCCAGCATTGTAAATGCCAGTGATATGGTTAAAAATAATTGGTTAATGCTCATGTTAGGGCAGTAAGAATGTGGGAGAGGATTCTTGGCAACAAAAAAGGTAGTCAGAAGCAATAACTGAATATGGATTAGCAGGTGCAAATGGCTTGTGACATAACCAATTTAATGCACGAGGCTGAAGGTGTGAAGGAATATTGAAAACATGTGGACAAAAAGATCCGAAAGGGCAAAAACATTTCAGAAATATGAATGATAGTTGAAACCTTGAAGACAATGAGTAGGTGGCGACATGGGGTATCATGTTTTGGCTAAGATTAAGTGGAGGATCAAACTAGATTGATCCCCGATTGGGGAATACCTGTATTGTCTTCTTCGGCACACAGTCCTTGACACACTTACTGATGAAGTCTGTGACGATATATGCGTACTGTTCTTATCAGCTTGGATCTAGTATGTTCATCTTGCACAGACTATCAATTGGATTAAATTTGAATTAGGTAGCGTGCCTCAATGATTACCGAGCAGTGGCCCTAACATTTGCGACCATGAAATGCTTCGAGCGGCTAGTCATGAAACAAATCAACGTTAGCATCCCAGACGGTCTCGATCCATTGCAGTTCGCCTATCGCTGCAACCGGTCCACAGTAGACGTTATCTCCCTGGCCCTACAATCAACACTCGAATACCTCGACAACAAGGATTTGATTTATCGTCAAGTGTACCGAAGTATTTTTCTGCGGCCGAGGAATGTACACAGTAGACACAAGAATAATCAACAGGGAACATTGACAAATGGTACATTGACAAAACAGTGATTGGTTACAGTGCGGAACAAGGGGCCAAACAAAGCAAATACATGAGCAAGAGCAGCTTAGGACGTTGTGAACAGGGAACAGATCAGTCCGAGAGGGTGTCGCTGAGGAGTTTAGCTTCCGCAGGAAGTGGAGACGTTGTTGGGCTTTCTTGACTGTTGCATCAACGTGAGTGGACCAGGACAGACGGTTGGTGATGGTGACCCCCAGGAACTTAAAGCTAGCGACCATCTCCACTTCGGAGCCATTGATGCAGACGGGAGTGTGTGTCGTGCTGCGCTTCCTGAATTCGATGATCAATTCCTTGGTCTTTCCAACATTTAGAGAGAGGTTGTTTTCGGTACACCATGCAACCAAGTGATTTTACACCCTCTTGTAGTCGGATACGTTGTTGTTTGAGATGCAGCCCCATCATCTGCAAACTTATAGATTGAGTTGGAGTTAAATGTTGCCACAGAGTCATGGGTGTATAGAGAGTACAGTAGAGGACTGAGCACGCAACCTTGCGGGGCTCCGGTGTTGAGGACTATTGTGGAGGATGTGCTGTTGCCTATCCTGACAGATTGCAGTCTGTTGGTGAGGAAGTTGAGGATCCAGCTGCATAGGGAGGGGTCAAGTCCAAGATTATGGAGTTTGGTTATTAGTCTTGTTGAGATAATGGTTTTGAAGGCGGATCTGTAGTCTATGAACAGCAGTCTCACATAGGTGTCCTTGTTCTCGAGGTGTTCGAGTGTTGATTGCAGAGCGAGTGAGATAGTGTCTGCTGTGGACCGGTTGCGGAAAACTGCAGTGGATCGAGACCATCTGGGAGGCTGGCAGCGATCCGTCTCATGACTAGCCGCTCAAAGCATTTCATGATAACAGACGTTAGGGCCACCCATCGGTAGTCATTGAGACAGGCTACCTTGTTCTTCTTTGGTGCTGGTATTATGGTGGTCTTCTTGAAGGAGGTGGGGCCCTCAGAGCGGAGAAGTGAGGTGGTGAAGACGTCTGCGAATACACTCGCCAGCTGGTCTGCACAGTTCTGAGTGCTCGCCCAGGGGCTCCGTAGGGGCCCGTCGCTTTCCGCGGATTCACTTTTAAGAAGGCAGCTCTTACTTCTGAGGCTGTAATAGTGGGTATGGGTGTGTCCAAGGCTGCAGGGGCAGGTGACACTGATATATTGGCTGACTACTCAAAGCGGGCATAGAACGTGTTCAGATCATCAGGTAAGGATGCTCCAGACACAGATATTCCGCCCGACCTTGCTTTATAGCCTGTGATCTTGTGTAGGCCCTGCCATAGTCGTTGTGGATTAGTGTCGTTGGCCTGGGACTCTTGTTTGATGTTCTATTGTCTTTTTGCATCCCTGATGGCTTTCCGTATGTTGTACCTGGATTTCTTATATAGATCAGGGTCGTCAGACTTGAACGCCTCCGTCCGGAACTTCAGCAGGGAGCGAACCTTTTGGTTGAGCCAGGGTTTCCGATTGGGGAACACCCGTATTGCCTTCTTAGGTACACAGTTCTCGACACACTTACTAATGAAGTCTGTGACGGTGTTTGCGTACTCATCCAGGTTAGCTTCTGCGGCCTTGAATCACACGAAGGCCTCCGGCAAGTCGAAACACCCTGGACCACTGCTACACAAGTGTTTGGCTCCTGATCAACACCTCCTGGTCCTCTGATGTGGTGTCCCTAGCGGGCCATTTCTCCCCAGACCTAGAATACCTAACCGTGAAGTGTTGCCCCTTCTACCTCCCACGTGAATTTACCTCTGTGCTCATCACAGCAGTCTACATCCCACCCCAGGCTGAAGTGAAGAAAACACTTGATGAACTACATTCCACCATCAGCAACCAAGAAACAAATCACCCCGAAGCCCTGACAATCGTGGCTGGAGACTTCAACCAGGCCAACCTCAAGAAGGACCTACCCAAACTCTATCAACATATCTCCTGCTCCACCAGAGGTGGAAGCACCCTGGACCACTGCTACACAAGTATCAAAGGAGCCTACTGCTCCATTCCCTGACCTCACTTTGGCAAATCCGACCACAAGTCGGTATTCCTACTTCCGTGTTACAAACAGCAACTCAAGCGTGCTGAGCCAGTCAAGAAAACCATGCAGTACTGGTCTGAGGAATCCTCCGTGACTGCTTGGAGACTGTGGATTGGTCCATATTCAAGGCCGCGGATGGGGTGGAGGTGTTGACCTTGGGTAGGGTGCTCTTTCCAAGAGCCAGTGCAGACTCGATGGGCCAAATGGCCTCCTTCTGCACTGTAAATTCTATGAAAAGAGCCCCCGAATAAGACCCTATCCCCATAACCCCACTTAACCTGCACATGTTTGGACTGTGGGAGGAAACCCATGCAGACACAGAGAGAACATGTAAATTTCACACACACTTGCCCAAGTCCAGAATTGAACCTGGGTTCCTGGTGTTGTGAGACAGTGGTGCTAACCAATGTGCCACTCGGTCTGTAACCTTGCAGGATGCTGCGCTTCAGATGATGGGGCTTGGGTCAATGGGAGATGAAAGAAAACACTTGGGAATCTCTGAAATATTGTGAATGGATATTGACCACCCGGAAAATACATGAGGGCTGAAAATCTCATGGGCCAGGAACAAATGGGGGATTTGGATACTGATTTTTAACTGTACCTATCCACAGGAGGTCAGGAAAGTAGGTAATTAAAATTGGCCAGGTGACGTACACACTGATATTCAGTTGTCTTCAATTTAATCCTACTCATTTTAATATATGAAGATTAGGGCATTATTTAATGGAGATGAGGAGGGTCTCACCTGCCAGCTGGACAACAGTGAGAACCAAGAACCTTACAGGGAAGACCTGCCGAATTTGGCATCATTAAGATACAAAACGGTTCACGGGCGGGGCCTTCCCCAGGGTCAAGGACCCCAAAGGCCTCCCACTGAGGCTGTTGGCCAATTGTAGGCTTGCAGGTCTCCTGAATAGCAGCGCCACTGGGAAGTCATGGCTGCTGTAGTATTACACCCACCAAGACCTAGTATAACTGCTGGATTCCAGGTCACTGGTTGAGTGATGATGGGAATGGAGGTCACAATGTGGGAATTGCAGGGAAGTGGGATGAAACAGTAAGGGCAAGGGAATGGCTCTCACCCCTCACCTACCCCCCCCCCCCCCTCCCCCCCTCCCCCCCTCCTCCAACATGCACACACCAGCTACTGATTAAATTACTTTCTGCCACCAAACTCACCACAGGGTTTAAACACCTACGACTGACTGAAATTGTGGTGAGGTCACTATGGCTTTCCTGCCCCATAGAGTCAAGTGAGAAAAAGTATAAGTGACCATTCAGCATAAATGTGGATGTCATTAATAATGGTTAAGGGTCAGGCCTCAGAGTCATCCCACCACCTGGACCAGGAGACTCCCAGAAATATTAGAACCAGTGCTGGCATTTCTGCAGCTGGCAGTAAATTCACCTGTTCAAAGCAAGAAATCAGCCAGCAGCATGTTAATAAATACTCATGACTAAAATCATCATGACTTAATTCTGCTGCATATGGTGGGAATCTAACTATAACGTTACAGTTCTCATAGAAATCTGCTGGAAGTTAAAAATGCCTTTCTGCACTTTGTTCCCCCCCATATGCACAATATTTCCTGATTCCAAAAACAATGGCGAATTTAAGAGCTATGACAATGTAACGTTTGTGAGCTTGTGTCAAACATACTTTACACCATTTTGATGGAAGTATTGATTAATTACTTAAAATGCATGTGTTAATTGAAATAGCAAAGAGTCCTTTGGGACAGTAATACTAAGGTTAGAATAAAGTTGCCAACAACATTGTCTCCCCACATGTAAAAGGGGACGGAGCCTTGTCAAACATGGGTAGAGTCAGATAAAAGAACCTGCAAGAGCACAGTTTGCATGGAATAAATGAGAGGAAGTAAATAATATATCCCACTGGAAACACATTGATTTTTAACCAGCTGTTCTTGAAACTTGTCCAATTTTTATTTCTATTTTTGTGCCCTAGAGAATCTATCCCATAAGGTCTAAATCACCCTGAGGTCCCGAATTCACCCTGTTCGAACAGGGATCAGACTGCTCCACCCAGATGTCCGAGGCCACAATTTCCTGCCCTTCCCACAGGTGATATCTTCAGTTCCTGCTGATCAATCCCTGCGTCTGATTCTCCGAAAGCAGAAGATGTGAACCATAGAACCGTTGACATCGGTGGGACTGGAAGGTCCGCTCCTGGGATGGGGGATGGGAGAGGCCATGAGGTGGGGCGAGGGGTGGGGGGGGGATTCCTGACTCCCGCACCGAGTTGCTGTGACTTTTACCTGGTTCAGCCTGATTGTAGAGGTTCCAAGCCATTGGCATTTATTGGCAATTACAAGTTAATACTGAACCTATTTGGCTACATTATGAATGCACCTTTCCTGGCCATCAAGACTTAGGGAGAAAACTTAACAGAATGTTGGAAATGGCAGGCTCAGACAGAAAACCTGAATATAACTCTCCAGTTGTACAGGCCAGTTTTCTTACACAATCTTGAGCCTCTTTGACAAAAGAGTGGGCATGGTTTACACTCACTCTGGTGGGGTGGGCCTTCATTAGAGTCAGGAACCAACTCCATACTGATCGGGGCTCCATCTTTAAAGCGCGCCCTGATCAATGCTGCAGTCCAACGGCTCCCAGTCCCCATCATGGATGTATCGGGGGCTTATTCTGCCCCTCTCCCCACCCCTTCCCAACATTAGCCGGAAACCAGTAACTCTTTCACCCCCACCCTCAGATATTCATATCTTGGATACCCCTCTCCCTCCATGGGGCTCCCAGTGGAGTCAGCCAGGCAGTGCCAACCTGTGTCAGGGGCTGTGTGAGAGTATGTCACTCTTAGCCCTGAGGGGCTATACTTACCTCTATGCTCTTGGAGGGATCCCCTCAACTGCTTCATGCCTGATTAAGGCTGTTGTAAACCTCCTGACGTGAGGTCTGAATATTTAGTGAGGGGGGATAATTTGAAGGGGACGCTAATAGCACTTAAATGCATTCAAGTTTATTAATTAGGTTTGCGCTGTTTGTGGTCGTGAATCTCGTGACATCGCTGGCAAGGGGCAGGGAAAATTGGAAAAAATTGGCGTGGATTTTCCGGCCGTTGTGATTCCCTGTTCCCGCCAGCAGCATAACCCCGACTGCAGGTTTCCTGGAAATCTCATTGACAAGCAGCGGTAGTAGGGAATCCCACCGCCAATGAACGGCACCCTGCTGAGAAACACATGGCAAGAATCATGTTTCCTGATTCTCAAGATATTTTCTGCCCACGCCAATGATCCCACGGACGGCAAGTGCGGGTTAAAGATTGTGACAATGGAATTGTATTTTTCTCTGGTTTCCTCCCACAAGTCCTGAACGACGTGCTTGTTAGGTGAATTGGACATTTTGAATTCTCCCACAGTGTACCCGAAAAGCCGGAGTGTAGCGACTCGGGGATGTTCATAGTAACTTCTTTGCAGCGTTAATGTAAGCCTATTTCTGACACTAATAAAAATCATTCGAACTAAAGCAGGGATGCTACTCTTTGTTCCATAAGACCTCTAAAAAGTGACGAGATTAATCATTTCAATTTGAGCAGGCCAACAGTATGAACATCCACTATTATGAGATCCATTTTTCCAGGGGCACAACCTGATGAATTCCTTACCCATGCAATTGGGTTTTTCATATCCTCTTTGACATGTACAGTTGAAAGAGCTATTCGTGTTAGTACAGAAGGAATTGCCTGGACACGAACTAGCATTCAGACATTCATCTATGTCTGTAAAAATAAGAACATTGAAACAAAATGTTAATATAGAAGTTTGTACAGTGCAAAATTCTAAAAAATAATTTTGACCACATTTTGACCAGGTAATGGGGAAGGGAGGGTTCTTACATTTAATTCCACTATTTACCACAGGCTTTCTGTGGACTTTTGTGCCACAGTTTATGATCGCCAAAGAATCAAAACAGCTGGTGAATCTGGAACATGAGTGAATTGAGCAAATAATGGCACATTATAGTATCAGGATGTACAGTCCAGAGCAGCAACTGTTCCGAGAATAATTAATTCAATGATTTATACAGAAAGAAAAGGGGAAAGAAAGATGGAATTAAGAGAGATAAAAGCAAGATTACAGGAATAAAAATCTGCAATAATGTAAATTTTCACTGCCTGCAATGTAGTTTAACTGTAATTAAGACTTATCACTATGTAAAAATAATAACTTGCATGTGAACAGCCAAGCCCTAACTAACATTCCCATTAATTTCTTTACACTTCAGAAGGCGGGCATTTGGCTCCTCGTGTCTGTACCAGCTCTCTGAAAAGGTAATTCACTTTCGTGTCATTCTCCCACCTTTTCCCTGGAACCCAGTGCATTCTTCCTTTTCAGATAACCATGTAATGTGCAGGGGTACAAGGGAATGGCATTGAGCCATGATGCACGTTGGGCGAGCCAGTGCAGACAAATGGCCTCCTTCTGCGTCGTAACAATTCTGTGATCAGCCCAATTGAATGCTTCTGTTGAACCTACTTCCATCACAGTCACAAGCAGTGCATTCCAGACCTTAACCACTCTGCATGAAGAAATTATTTTTCTCATCACTTTTACTCTCTTGCCAATTACTTTAAATCTGTGACCTCTTGTTCTTGAATGGGAACAGATTCTTCATAGATATTCCGTCTAGATTCCTCATGATTGTGAATGTCTCTGTCAAATCTCCTTTCAGTGTTCTTTTCTGCAAGGAAAACAGTCCTAACATCTCCAATTTATCTTCACAACAGAAGGTCTTTATCCCTGGAACTATTCCAGTGAATTTTGTTTGCTCTCTTGCCAATACCTTGGATGCAATACTAAGGCCAAACAGGTGTCTTGTACAAGTTCAACATAGTCTCCTTACTCTTACACTCTTGTAATCGCCTAAGCCCAACATACTCTGTTTCATTAATCATGCTCAACCAATCCTGCCTACTACCATGATATGTGTATATGCACCAAGATCCTTCTGTTCCTGCACATTCTTTAGAGTTGTGTCCTTTATTTTATATTGTCTCTCCATGTTATTTATGCCAAAATGAATTACTTCATATTCTCTACACTGAACTTCACTTGTTCCATTTCACAAACTTGTCTATTTCTTTGAAAGCTTTATACTATCCTCTGCTCAATTCACAAAACTTCTGAGTTTTGTCTACTAATTCTGCCCTGTACCGCAAATTTTAGATCATTAACATATATCAGAAATGGCAAGGGTCCCAACAATGAATGCTGGGGAACTACAAACCTTTAACCAGCCTTGAAACATCTAATAATCCCTACACTACGTTACGTGTCACTCAAACAATTTTGTATCCATGTTGCTACTGTCCCTTTTATTCTATGAGCTATTACTTTGCTCCGAAGTCTGTTGTGCTCCAAATATTTTTTAATAATCTAAGACGTTTTATTTGTACTGCTATGATTAATATAAAAATGACTTTAATCTCCTGTAGGAGTATTTGTATTAAGCATTCAAGCAATAACTATAATACTTCTACCTACTTGAGAGGAAATAGATTGTATCTCAAAAGTCCAATGGGAGAGTTTTGTGTTTCCAATGGGCAGAATTTAATGTTGTTGGCAATGGTGAGACAAAGGGTGAAGTAACTCATTTAACATATTTTTTAAATGTTACTATATTGGTAATTTTTTAAAATATTCACAGTCATATACTTAATTAGTGAAATAAAAAACATACCCACGCAGAACCTGTATGGCTCTCCTTCATATCCAGACTTGCACATGCATGAGTAGTTCCCCACTGAATTCACACAGACTGCATTTTGGGGGCACGCAGAAGAATTTTTGCATTCATCAATGTCTGAAATAGGATTGAAATCATGACCATCAAGTCAATGCTCACATTCATAGATTCCTGTTCCTCTTTAATACACATTGGTTGTATTTTTATGTGCAGGATTTATAAGGAGTTCCTTTCACTTGAACAGAATATAAGACTTCAACAGTTTTAATAGGAATGCTTGATTTCCTCTCTGGAGGAGAAGGAAGTTGTGTTAGATTTAATGTGGCTGGATCATGGTGGCCAAGCCCATTTAATTGCAGGATAGTCCTATCATCAATCATCCAGCAGCAGCAGTAAAACCTCCCTTGATTAAGTCAGAGAGTGAAAGGAGCTGATGAAGGATTCCTGGTTGGTGGCTGCATGTCAGCTGGCTGCATCCATTACCCTTGAGCTCCACGTCATTTAGCTCTGGCACTGGGATTAAATGGAGGCCACATGGTTTTACCGTACACTTGGAAGGCTGCCCAGCAAAGTCCCCTGTGGAATCTGGCATTAGGCTGGAGGTAGCTGCTGAAAGCCACCCATGCCCTTACCTCTGAAACTTTCCCCCATCCCTCGTCCAGTGTCCCCCTACCTTGCAACCCCCCCATTACACATTTACCCACTTTTCGTCCAGGGTGCCCTGATGTTCCTGGGTCCCTGGTGAATGCATTGCCATCAACAGTCAATGCATTTGTTGGGACCAATTGGAGTTGCTAGCCTCTGACTGGCCAATAGCTCGCAAACCTGTGTTGCTGGGACCTCATGGGGAGGGCCCAATGTGACCACACAAGTGACTGAGGGCAATTGATTCCATTGGGACATCCCTAGGGAAATGATTGGGCACCCCGCTAGTTCTTCAACAACAGGCGAGACTCCATCGTTCTGACAAAACCCCAGCCATAGTTTTATAAATATGCAGCTTCCCCAAATGGCAAAAACGCTGATGTAAACAATGGCTGAAGAAATAAAATCATAAAATGCAAGTAAAATAAAGTCTGTGATTTGGATTCAAAAAGTAAGCAGAGGGAAGGGCAAAATATTTTGTGATTTTTCGGTCGCGACTGCCCGCTGGCCCAAAATTCCCGCCCGCGGTCAATGGATTGTTACATGGTCTGCGTCCTGTCCGTGATGATCCTGCGGTGGGTGCGGCCAAAGAATCCAGCTCAGCGTGTCTTTTGGGTATTGGGTGCAATTTTCTTGTTCCTGGCACCCGCCGCAGGATCGTCACGGACGGGACACAGACCATGTAACGGTCTATTGACCACCTTTTATCGTGTTTAAAAACAAAATGGTTTCATGGTCCAATCAAATGACGGACCAAATTTATTGGCAGCAACTTTTACAATTAACGACGACAGTGTAATTTGAATAAAGCTAATTTTAAATTGTAAAATTGATATTTTTTTTTGCCTGAGCCATTGTTTTCTTGTACAAAACATATATTTAAGTCACAAAATAAATATTGCTGCTTACCAATGCACAGGGAGCTGTTTAATGGATTTACTGTGTAACCCTTGTTGCAGCTACAGTTGAATCCTCCAAAAACATTTGTACAAATCTGTTCACAAGAGTCCGTTTCATTTTGGCACTCATCAACGTCTAGAATGCCGAACAAACACATGTAAATCAGTTGTATCAAAAAACTTTCTTTGCAGCTAAACAAAATCTGTTAATTGTGATGGAACTTAGCTTCTGACGACTTGACTATTTTGTTTCAAAACAGTTACTGAAGGTCAGAAATAAACCCGGGTCGCTGGTGCTGTGAGGCAGCAGTGCTAACCACTGTGCCGCCTCACCATCATTACGTATTCTTCACGTTAAATGATAGATATTGCATCATTAAAATTTTCCACCCTATCCAAGTTCCACTAATGCAGCAACAATGACGACAATTCCTCACATAATAATTGTGCATGCGATTTACTGGCCACATTACGCCCGAAAGGCAGCGTGGCACGATACGGCTGGTAGATGCCCAGAGATCCCTTTTCTGGGATCTGCCCGGCTCGCCGGCTCTAATACGATCTTGCGAGACTTCACAATGTGAATCCCACCCATTGTAGGTGAATCACTTTTTAGCTAATCTGCACATTCAAGCGAAATGGCTCATCTCGCTCTAATATGCATTGCCACGATCAAACCGCTTCGTCTTGAATATCTTGGATAAGTGCCATTCAGAGCTGGCCTCCACAAATGGAGACCAGATGGAATGGCACTCGTGGGGTCTCCCAGGGGATTGAATGCCCCTGGTTGCTTGCCCTCTGGGCAGGGTGGCACCCTGACAGTGCCATGTGGGTGCCAGCCTTGCACTGCAAAATTGCCCATGTGGCACTTCCAGCTGTCAGGAACACTGTCAAGGTGCCAAGCCAGCATTTTTCTCACAATGGGATTGGGACCTGGGTCCGCCTTGCGTGGGTTCAGGAGGTGCGGAGGTGCCTGAGGACCCCCATATAGGTAAGCTGGAGCTTTTGGGAGGGGGGGTTCAGTGGTTGCGTCTGGGGGTGGGGTGGGGGGGGGGGCGCATTGGGACGCCATTTAAAAATGATGTCCCGATCTCCTTGTGCACTGAGGAGTTCCGGCTATCTGAACTCCTACAGTGCAGAAAAAGGGACTAAGTGTGGCCTCATCGGGGAGTTCCCCGCTGAGGCCCCAAATCTACCCTAATGGGATCAGAGTCCCGTTCGATAGTGTGGGGTTTCATTACAGGACTGTGTTCCCATTCGGATAAATTGCGCCTTCTGTATATCACTGAAGTAAAATGTATGATGTATTCCAAACATTGATTTTCTTGGCTTTGCTTCCCTGTGCAGGAGCTACAAGACCACTTTGAGAAAAAAGGAAACTTTTCTGTCTGGAAGAAGATCATATTTAGGAGGAGGAAGAAACAGGGGATTCAATTTGGGAGAAATCAAAACGAGGGGAGAAATAAACTCTACTTCAGAGGTGGTGCGGATTTGATGAGCCAAATGGGCCTATTCCTTGGTCGGCATCAATATTTCAATGTAATATGATGAATCTTTCTCACTAAGCATAAATTCATTATCTGTCAGTTTTAATGAGGGGATCTACTAAAAGGTGAGAATGAATATCATTAAAGAATTAATAATTTGTTAATGCTACACAAAGCAATAAATAGGTACATCTAAAATAATTACTGATTCTATTTTAATATGGAAGGTTCTTAAAGTATGTGTGCTGTGTCATCACAATTATTGGGTTTGAATTAGAATAGTCAAGCTCTTTAAACAGATTTCCTACACATTAATTCCTGCTTCTGCACAGTAATTTGTATTGACTGGCAGTATTCAATAAATTTCAATTATTTTTCAAAATAATTTTGCAGATCGTTTGCTCAAATTGTGATATAATGTAATTTATAGATTTACAGTAGTTCACAATACAGGCACGGTACAGAACGTTACGTGTTCTATTTATAAATTCAAATGGTGAATTGAAATGAAGAGAATAGAAGCAAAAAGAACAAAACCTTATGAACTGTGATATATTCAACTGTATAAAATAAATATACCGACAGACAAATAAAGAAAGAAATGAACAAAGAACAATACAGCACGGGATCAGGCCCTTTGGCCCTCCAAGCCTGTACCGATCATGATACCAATCTTTGCCAAAACCCTCAGCATTTCCTTGTGCCGTATCCCTCTATACCCATCCTATCCACGTGCTTATCAAGATCCCTTTTGAAGGCCGTTAATGGATCTGCTTCCACAACCTCCCCTGGCAACACGTTCCAGGCACTCACAACCCTCTGCGTAAAACACCTGCCTCGCACATCTCCTCTAGACATTGCCCCACGGACCTTAAACCTATGCCCCTGGTGACTGACCCCTCCACCCTGGGAAAGAGTGCCTGCCCATCCACTCTGTCCATGCCCCTCATAATCTTGTAGATCTCTATCAGGTCATCCCTCAACCTCCGTCTTTCTAATGAAAACAGTCTGAGTCTATTCAGCTTCTCCACATAGCTAACACCCTCCAGACCAGACAACATCCTGGTAAGCCTCCTCTGCACCCCCTCCAAAGCCTCCACATCCTTCTGGTAGTGTGGCGACCAGAATTGTGCGTAATACTCCAACTGCGGCCTTACTAAGGTTCCATACAACTATAGCATGACCTGCCACTTGTTACACTCGATGCTGCATCCAATGAAGGCAAGCATTCCATTTGCTTTCTTGACTATCTTGTCCATTTGGGCTCCCACTTAAAGATCTGTGGACCTGCATGCCCAGATTTCTGACTTTCTATATTCCTAAGAGTTTTACCATTTACCCTCTTATGCTAGACCTACTGAAATGCATTTTGCATTTCACCAAAATGGGTTTTTATGAAGATCATTAGTGGGATTTTAAGGACCCTCCTGGTGTGTTGCAAAGCGGGGGGTTTCATAAAGTCCAGCACATTGCCTTTCTGCTGGTTACCCATCTGGTTCGACCTGTCTACCATCTCACAGGAGTGGTGGTGGCTTTGGCCAGCCGGCCTGCCCGTGGACCTCTTGAGGTCTTTTAATTGGCCAACTAGTAGCCATTCAATTGCCTCATTATTTTCCC
Organism: Scyliorhinus canicula; assembly: GCF_902713615.1. Taxonomy (NCBI): domain Eukaryota; kingdom Metazoa; phylum Chordata; class Chondrichthyes; order Carcharhiniformes; family Scyliorhinidae; genus Scyliorhinus; species Scyliorhinus canicula. The sequence goes on along the minus strand of NC_052158.1, from coordinate 127,601,653 downwards.
TAGGTGGCCCGGCCACTTTTACTGTGCAGGCCGATGTTGCTCAAGAGGGCTGGGCTTCCTTTTGGGGTCCCCTCTTCCCATCAGACATACTCCTCCCAAGGTAATTATCCCCCCACCACCCTTTAACAGCTTCTCCAACCAGGCTCCACATGCCCTTCTTGGAATGCCAATTAGGCCTGGTCGGTATCCTTGAATTACTCTGGAGTCCTGCTCCATAATGTTCCCTTGGTAGTGAGTGGCAATATTTCCAACAGTCAACAGTGGCATTACAGAGTAATTAAAACTATTCCAAGTCTGGAAAGATTGTCGGGCAGCTAGGTTTTGGCAGATTGGATTCTACCCCGTTTCCGTTGGGGTGGCGGGGGGGGGGGTTTATATGTGTTCTGCAAATCCCAGTCCAGAAAGAAACATTTTTAGCTTTAAGTGGATGCTGTAAGTTCCGGCTGTGACATTAATACTACTTGAATGAGGATACCTTGAATAAATATCTTGAGCCAGATTTTCGCAGTCCTGATCAGGACTGATCAGGTATGGGACCGAAAAACATCCCCCCCCCTCCCAAGTGGACCAAGCAGCCCTCCCTCAGCCATTTTTGAGAGAGCAGAGGGGGAATTGGGCCTGGAAAATTCTTGCTCCTATGATTATTGAAGCTGACAGCGTGTGGGTTCATTGAGAACCCACCCCAGTAGGTTTCTTTTAATTATCATGGAGTGGCGGAAATCCAACATCTCCTGAATAGAGGCATAAATACTGATTAGAGTTGGGAAGAGAGTAAAAGCTAAATAAAATGGTTTTGCCTCCTTTACAGTTCAACATTAAATGCTGTAGCATGAGTGGTGTGTGTTTATTAAGGTGAGCTGTGGCAGTGCTGTGTTTGGAAGATGTAACTACTTAAACATGTGTTTGCAAATGTGTTTATAGTCAACTGGCAAGTTGTCAAACAAAAAGTCAACATAGATTTCAGATGAGTTTAAAAATAATACATCTCGTGGATGCAAAGGTAGAATTTATTTCACACTATTGAAAGGGTAGTCTGGTATGATGGCCGCGTGTAAATGTTGCATCTTTTCCCATTGTCTTTATGTAGTCAGTCTCGATATCTTTAAGATGACAGTTCTGAAATCTGTTTGTTTACTCAAGAGTTCGATTGGTTTTTGGTTGCAATTGAACTCTTACAATTTCACAAGTGTTTCACAATTCTTATACAACTACTTTCAATCTTCTACTTATGGAAAGTTATGGGATATTCAATGGCTTCCAACTATTATAATTGGACTGGTGAATTCTGTTCATAATGGGTGAGGGGAAAAAAGGGTTTAGGTGTTGTGTGAGGGAAGATTAAGTTGTCAATTATCTATATCAAGTTGCCGATTACCTTGGAAGCACCAGTGAGGCGTTTTGGATAGGAATTCCGGCCATTCAATCTGCTTTCTCTGAACATGGCCCACTTTTACTTTTGCCTTGGGTGTGCTCCCTTTAGGGATAGGCACTTTAGGCCACTAAAGGCCTGTACCACGGAACGACCCTGCCCACTAGCAGTCTCGAGACAGAGGTAGTAATGCAATGGTAGTATTAGTCCCACTTCTGAGTTCCCACATCCGGCCATGAAAATCTGGTCCCTTGTATTCCATAAATTCTATGAACATTAGTACTACATTCAAGAACAGATATTCAGAACATATCCATAGCATGGATATATAGAACATAGAACAGTACAGCACAGAACAGGCCCTTCGGCCCTCGATGTTGTGCCGAGCAATGATCACCCTACTCAAACCTACGTATCCACCCTATACCCGTAACCCAACTGCCCCTCTATGTATCTCAATAGAATCTTGCTTTCTGTTGACGGATTGTTATATTATTCTTAATTTTTGTTATGGCACAGCGAGTGGTACTGCTACCTCACAGGGCCAGGGACCCGGGTTCAATTCTGGCCTTGGGTGACTGTGTGAAATTTGCACTTTCGCCTGTGTCGGTTTCCTCTGCGTGCTCTGGTTTCCATCCACAGTCCAAAGATGGAATGGCCATGCTAAATTGTCCCTTAGTGTCCAATGATATGCGGGTTAGGTGGGGTTGTGGGGTAGGGCAGGATCCTGGGTCGGGTGATCTTTCAAAGGGTCAGTGCAGATTTGATGGGCCGAATGAACTCCTTTTGCACTTTAGTGATTCTATGATTGTTCTGTAGGTAATTTAAGGAGATAAGAAGAAAAAACTGTTCCTTACCAAAACATTTTTGTCCGTCCCCCATCAAATTGTCTGGGCATGGACCACACTCGTAGCCTTCCAGTGGTGCAGGATTGTCTTTGCAAGTGTCATTCAGGAAACATTGGTTGTCTTGACAAGCATCAAAGTTTTCAGTGCAGTAAACGCCCGTGTAAGCAGGGGTACAGTTACATGCTGGTATCTAAATTTTACACAAACATAATTTAGACGGATATGCGATTTGGGTAGGGAAATGTTTTCTTTTCTAGCATGGGATGCCTTTGAATACCGGGATTCTCCACTGCAAGTCTGCCCTGCTACTACTGCTAGCAAGGACGGAGAAATTGGCACGATGTTCGCTGGTGCTGTGATTCTCTACTTGAGCCGCTTGTCAATGGAAAGTCTTTACTCCGTGCCGACTTCCCCCTCCCCTCATAACATTTCCAGATAAAGATAGATGAGCAAAACTTTTGGGCTTTCTCTCCGTGTTCTAATTACAGAACTAAAACATGAAATAAGCAATGACTTTGATTTCACTTACCGTAAAGATGGAATTGTTTTTGTCTATGCTTAAAGTTGTTCTGGAATAATCACAGGTTGAATTGATGCTACAGTTGCACAATGTAAGTGTCAGTCCTAACACAGAAACAGCCTTGGAATCATTAGCTTGTACAATGGCAAACACAGGAGTGGAGCTTGTTGGATTCCAAGAAAAGTTTCCATTTTCTATAGGCATAAAATAGATGTTTTTTATAAATGCAATGCATTCATATCTAAATACTTTTCTTTATTAAAATTACAAAATGCCAATTCTCTCAAACACAAAATACTCTGAAGAACATTAGAACACTAGAACCAAGAGATTATTTTAAGGGGAGGTGGTGATGTAGCGGAATTGAATTTGAAAAATCTGCAATGAAAGGTCTAATGATGATGACCATTGAATTCTCACTAAAGTACAATCTAAATAATTCACCATTCTGTAGCTAGTGAGGTACCATATGCACAATTCTGGCTCAATATTAACCTTTACACTATCACCTCCCAGTTATATATAGGTTTTTAAGTTAATGGATTAATCTTAATCTTTTTCTTGGTCAATGCTATCACAGAACACAATTTTATTCACACGTTTATGATAATACAATATTCATGCCAACCTGGAAGACCTTATAAGGAACTAATGTAGATATTAATATCCAATGGAATAACATAAGAACATGGGGCGCGATTCTCCCAGCCCCGTGCAGCGCCGGGCGGAGAATCGCCGCAAACGCGCCACGCCACCCTGATGCTGGCGCATGATTCTCCGAGGTGCGGAGAATCGGCACCATTTGTGCCGGCGCGTTTGGCGAGGAGCCGGACGCGGGCTGCTGTACACTTCCTGCCATGCACTGGGGATGGCGCCAACCCGGCATGCACAGAGGCGACACGCCAACCCGCGCATGCTGGGTTGGTGTACGAGGCTGGGCCGCCGATTCTCCAGCCTGAATGGTCCGAGCGACTGCGCGGAAAAGAGCAGAGTCTCGCTGGCACCTGGTCGCTGCCGGCGGGAACTCTGGGCGAAGGGTCGGGGGGCAGCCTGTGTGTTGGGGGGGGGGGGGTCCGATGGGGTCTGGCCCACGATCGGGACCCATCGATCGGGGAGTGGCCTCTCCCCCCACGCCGGGCCTACTTTGTTGCGCGTCCAGCCCCAGAACTCCCACGCCATGTTGCGTAGGCGTCGGTACATTCTGTAAAGCCAACGCGCATGCGCGGGTTGGCGTGTCGCCTCTGTGCATGCACGGGTTGGCGTCACCCCCAGTGCATGGCAGGAAGTGAGGCTGGAGTGGTGTGAACCGCTCCAGCGCCGTGATGGCCCCCTGTGGGGGACAGAATCGCTAGTGCCCGCGCCCATAACATGCCGTCATGAAAGGCAAAGGCGTTCACGACGGCGCGGACACTTAGTCCCGCGATCGGAGAATCGCGCTCATGAGAACTGGAGCAAGAATAGACCATCTAGCCACTCAAGCCTGCTCCGCCATTCAATAAGGTCTTGGCTAATCTTTTTGTGGACAGCTCCACTTACCCACCCGCTCACCGTAATCTTTTATTCCTTACTGTTCAAAAATCTATCTACCTTTGCCTTAAAAACATTTAACAAGGTAGCCTCAACTGTTTCACTGGGCAGGGAATTCCACTGATTCACGATCCTTTGGGTGAAGATGTTTTTCCTCAGATTCCTCCTAAGTTCCTCTTAAGATTTTGAAGTCATTTCAAAAGATAGCATCAGTTGGATCAAAGGGCTCTATATATAACGTGATATTGTGATATTATACCCTCTATCCAGGATTGGCACAAACGAGAATAGAAATGGCATTATGTGGTGTCTTCCATGATCTCAGGAAATCCTAGAGCACTTTCAGCTAATGAAGTAATTTTGAAGTTACTGATATAATGTCAGAAAATACAGCAACCAATTTGCAGGGTCCTACAAACAAATTTGAAATCATGGCAAATAATCTGTTTACTGATGATGATTGTTTTTTAATTTTAGAGTGCCCAATTCATTTTTTCCAATTAAGGGGCAATTTAGTATGGTCAATCCACACTACCCAATCTACCCACACTATCCACTAACCCAAAGATGTGCGGGTTAGGTGGATTGGCCATGCTAAATTGCCTGTAGTGTCCTAATAAAAGTAAGGTTAAGGGGGGGGGTTGTTGGGTTACGGGTATAGGATGGATACGTGGGTTTGAGTAGGGTGATCATGGTTCGGCACAACATTGAGGGCCGAAGGGCCTGTTCTGTGCTGTACTGTTCTATGTTCTATGTTCTAATCCACCTACCCTGCACATCTTTGGGTTGTGGAGGCCAAACTCACGTAAACATAGGGAGAATGTGCAAACTCCACACAAGCAGTGACCCAGAGCCGAGATTGAACCTGGGACCTCGTGCTGTGGGACAGCAGTGCTAGCCACTGCGCCAACGTGATGCCCTCGTGATGATGATTGTTGGATATCTTTTGCCATATGAAAAGTTCCCCCAAACACCATATTATAATAATAATCAAACTGCCAAATATAAGTGGCTGAATGTTTAATCATATTGTTTGTGTCTGTACGTCAAATCTGACTGCCTGTTTCTCATCCCTCTTATATTGTGACTATGTTGTAGCCCAGGACCGTGGCTAAGAGTCAATCACAATATTCTGCCACTCAGGCACCTAATTAAATATATTCGTTCAGAAATGTATTTATCTCAGCAGAAGGAATTTGAATTTTAGGGAGAACAGCCACTACTTCATAGAAGGTTATATATGGGGGTGGGTTATCTGCTGCCGGTACTGGGTTTCCCGATCTATTGGATAATCAAGCATCGGGCTATAAACGGGATCAACACCCCCTGTTCCGATGCTCTGGTCACCCACTAGTGGCGGCAGTGAGCTACACATCTTGTACTGTTGGGAGGATGCAAATAGATAATTTAAACCATTTGCATCTGATTAACGGGTTGGAAGCCCGATTCTTTACACCCCTGTGATGCTCCCCTCCTCTCGGCCAGGATTCACTTGGGCATGGATTGGTACAAGTGTTTTCAAGCATGGCGTGGACACCCCAGTGGGTCAAGGAAGTAAGTATTTAACGTTGCATGGATAGAGGATAGAGCAAAGAGTTGGGATTGATGGGTGTTTCTCTGGTTGGCAGTCAGTGGCTAGTGGTGTCCCTCAGGGATCCGTGTTGGGCCCACGGTTGTTCACAGTTTGCGTGGATGGTTTGGAGTTGGGGACCAGGGGCAGTGTGTCCAGGTTTGCGGATGACACTGGGATGGGTGGTGGGGCGAAGGGTGCAGAGGATACTGGAGGTCTGCAGAGGGATTTGGATGGGTTGGGTGAATGGGCTGGGGTCTGGCAGATGGAATACAATGTTGACAAATGTGAGGTTATCCATTTTGGTAGGAATAACAGCAAACGGGATTATTATTTAAACGATAAAATATTAAAGCATGCCGCTGTTCAAAGAGACTTGGGTGTGCTAGTGCATGAGTCACAGAAGGTTGGTTTACAAGTGCAACAGGTGATTAAGAAGGCAAATGGAATTTTGTCCTTCATTGCTAGAGGGATGGAGTTTAAGACTAGGGAGGTTATGTTGCAATTGTATAAGGTGTTAGTGAGGCCACACCTGGAGTATTGTGTTCAGTTTTGGTCTCCTTACTTGAGAAAGGATGTACTGGCGCTAGAGGGTGTGCAGAGGAGATTCACTAGGTTAATCCCAGAGTTGAAGGGGTTGGATTATGAGGAGAGGTTGAGTAGACTGGGACTGTACTCATTGGAATTTAGAAGGATGAGGGGGGATCTTATAGAAACATTTAAAAGTATGAAGGGAATAGATAGGATAGATGCGGGCAGGTTGTTTCCACTGGCGGGTGAAAGCAGAACTAGGGGGCATAGCCTCAAAATAAGGGGAAGTAGATTTAGGACTGAGTTTAGGAGGAACTTCTTCACCCAAAGGGTTGTGAATCTATGGAATTCCTTGCCCAGTGAAGCAGTTGAGGCTCCTTCATTACATGTTTTTAAGGTAAAGATAGATAGTTTTTTGAAGAATAAAGGGTTTAAGGGTTATGGTGTTCGGGCTGGAAAGTGGAGCTGAGTCCACAAAAGATCAGCCATGATCTAATTGAATGGCGGATCAGGCTCGAGGGGCCAGATGGCCTACTCCTGCTCCTAGTTCTTATGTTCTTATGTTGGTGCCTCCAAAGTCTATCGGAGGGGCCCCGTCCCACCAACAACACAAATCCTGCCCACCCCACCCCATCAGACCCCCAACAATTTTCCTAAAGATCTGCTTATGATTGACAGGCCTTAACCACGTCAAAGGAAGTCAAGGCTTTCTGTTGAGAAAGAGGAAATTAAGGCACTTATCTCTGAGATGTTTATAAACATTATGGTTAGTGTAACAGCAGGGTGCTTGAGATGCATTCAAATATCAAGGGAAATTAAAATAAACAATCCAGATGCCTGAATGTCTATTACCCTGCCAGGTACAACATACCAGATGCTATTTCACTTTGAAAGTGAAAAGAAGCCTTGAAAGTGAAAAGAAATCCATGCAAAAGGATTTGAGAGGGTTTAAAGCCTTGTGATGTGTTTTGGCTTTCCATGACGCCCAGGACACCTGTAACACCAGATTCTATCAACACTGGGGGAGGCTGTGGTACAGTTGTGTTATCGCTAATACATCTCAGAGACTTAAAGTAATTCTCTGGGAACCCAGGTTCAAATCAAGGGATGGTCAATAAATGCTGGCACAGTCCGAGAAGCAGACATCCCATGATACGAATATAAAACAAAACTTCTGTCTGAGGCAGCAGGTGTAAGGGGACTGGCGAGAGAGAAAAAACTGAGATTATTCACTGTTTCTGCTGTACTGCTCTTTAGTTTCCAGGCAGGGGTCTCTGATTACTGGGGGGGGGGTGGGGGGGGGGGTGGCAGCGAGAGGTCAGGTCACCGTGCGTGTGGTGGGAAGAGGGGTTGACACCGTAATCACTGATGGTGGGGGGGAGCAGGATTTGCATTGAGGCGAGGAGGCAGGTGAGCCATTGGACTGCAGTATCCGGCCACCTGCTCTAAATGGTGGCCCGATAGCGGGATTCCAAACAGAATCATGTGACCACCCCACCATGCACAGATTTGCATGCCAAGGGAGAGTAAACTCTCCTGGTAGCTCCTCCTAGCACCAGTGCAGACCAGGAACCATTCTGCGCTGGCATGAGAACTTAGATTCCCTGTTGTTCTCCCTGGGCAGGATTCTTCATTTCGGAATCTGCCAGGAGTTGCTGTTATCAATAGTTTGAATAATAAAGATAATAATGGCCTGCGACTGCTGCTCATGGGAGCGGAGAATTTGGCGTGCCATTCACTGGCGGTGGGATTCTTTACTGAAACCACCTGATGGGTCAGGAAACCCATGGGTGGGGTGTGCTGCCAGAGGATCAAAGAATCCCGCCAGAGAATGGTCGGAGACTCTCACCCAATATTTCACACATTCAACACCCACCTCTGGCAGTTCTACATTTCAATATCCAACTCTTTTGTGAAAACTGAGACAAAACACATTTATTGGGCGGGAATCTCAGTTTCTGAGACTGTGTATTGACGGCAACACAGAATTCATGGATTATCATGACAGCAAAACTGGCGTCGAACCAGGATTGATTCAGCAATTGTGGATGGGCTAGCAATGGTGCCACATTGAACACAATCGAGTCCAATGAAAAACAGTGTGGGATCCATGATTGACACTCGGGAAGCTGACAAGCTGTAGCCGCAAATACACATTACAATCCCCACACACACTCACCCCAGCCATTAAGATGGCATTGGTTGTGCTGGAGCGCACCCATACAGCTGATGGGTCGGCTGGGGCCAGAGGGCACCTAGGGGGTGGCCTGGGATGGGCACCTGTACGAACCGTGGCCCTAAGTACACAATGGGCTGTTAGTGCCGTGTGCAGTTGCATGGCTGCCTTGCCGACTCCAATAAGAGTGTTCCATACCGATCCATCCTGACCGCAAAGCCCACCTCCTGGTTACCCCCCCCGCTACTCCCCTGGCCCTGGCAGAAGTCCCCCGGCCAGCAGCATAACTGTCAGAAAACTGTGGTGATGTTGGACACTTTCCATATTCTCTCTCTTCCTTAGCAGCCACGATGCGGTTTCATGATTTTTAAAAGCACAAGTGAACCAAGGCATCGAGAATTCGGCCCATCGGAGGCTGAGCAATATGGAGACTTTGAGGAATACTGGATTGGGCCCACTAATGACTTGCAAACGGTGTTTACTGTACGTTCAACCGGAGCGCCCAGGAGAGTTCACTCTCCCTTGCCATGTAAATCTATGCAAGGAGGGGAGGTCACTGGGATTCTGTTTGGAATCCCGCTATTGGGCAGCAGTTAGAGCAGATGGCCGGATACTGAGAATTGCGCTTTGGCATCAAATCGGTGCCCGCCGCGATTTTAGCATTGGAATCTATTCGCGCCGAATCATGTTTAACGATTTTGCCGACAGCCAATGGAGAATCCTGCCCAATATTCTCCTATTTCCTCACTGTTTCTTGACTATCCCTTCCTACTAATATGCCATGTAAAACATCAATGCATATTCAAAGTATAATTTTTAGTCTATTTAATACCAAAATAGTAATTAGATAGGGCTGTAAATGCACCCGAAAAAGAACATTGTTAGTCCAACATTACCTGTCATTGTGATATCTGGAGAATCAGTCAACACTGAAAACGTCACCTCATCATTGTTTTTATCAGTTGCCGTGAAAAGAAAGAATATCGATTCATTCAGACGAGTTTGAATAGTTGACGTGCCAGTGATGTTAGGTGGAAAATTATCTGTGAATGTCACATTAATGTTACTGAAAGCCCATGTTACTGAAAGCCCTCAGTGTGAAGTCATTTTTAATTTACAAACAAACTTAAGGTAATGTACACCATGATGCATTATTTTTCAGACATCAGAAATTAAAATATATTAAAAGAGGGACAGCTAAAAATTGGTCTCCTCACTTCAGGGAATTACAATTTGTTATCTGCCCATGTCTGGTCCCATGGAGGCAGACAACACACAAACCTTTTGCTCCTCCCTCATTCCTGTGCAATTGTCTGATTGAACAGGGAACAGATGTTCCAACAATGTGGAAAGGTAGCATGTGTTCCAGGTCACAAAAGCAGTCTGTTGGTGGAACGATGGACCTCTTGCTTCACATCTTAATACTCCCTCCCACCCTAAATATCTACTTCTGTTTTTCCTGCTTTCAGTGGTCCATCACAGAAACCTTGACAGGAAAGGTGAAAGCACCACCACGCCACTAAGGAAGAAGATCTGTCCCTTGAGCAGGCACTCTTAATATGTTTGCTACATTCGCAGGACTGCCAGATGGCCTCTTGTCACTGTCAAGGAATATGGTGCAATCCAGCTCTAAAGTAGCACAGGGCACTGTGCAGTGTGGAATCTAATCCTTTCATGGTGGAAATGGTGGTTTACTATGAAAACGCTTATGGACCCAGCTGTGGAGGAGCATCTGGTGGCGTTGTCTCAGCTTCCAGTAAATCCAGCCTTTGTTCAGACTGAGGTTCCATAAGCCACGCCTGCCGCCACTCAGGCTTACATCATGCTGATTGGGGGGGGGGGGGGGGGGGGGGGGGGGGGGGGGGGAATACCGCCTCATGTATCTCACTCTGATTCTGTCACTTCTCCCTTGCAGAGAGCTGTCCGAGTGGAATGGTTTTGGGTTGGTGCTTTGCTGGGCTTGTGCCAGGCCCTTCAATTAAAGGTCAATCCTCTCATCAGGTACAGCCATGCTGTTTGTGTCAAATCCCAGAGTTCTTCTGGCAAACAAATGGTACAACAACTTGAAACAAAAAATTGATGCCAGTGAACAGGAATATCCAAACGTTACTGCCCAGGATGCACTTCTCCAACGCCTGCCTCATTACTGAAATACATTAAATGGCATGAGGTTGCTGTACTTGTGGGGTGCACACAAATTAACAGAAAGTAAAATCTTGTTATTTCAAGTCTAACTAGTCTTTAATTTATGTGATGGGTTAATTACTGTTTTTCAAACTCTGTGGCAGTGAGAAATTAACCACTGCAAATGCACAGTCTCATTCCATTGGGTACTAATTGTTGTTAGGATTTTAATAATATCATACGTCAATTTAAAAAAAAGAATTAATATTCCTTTATGTCTATTTTTCTCTGTCATGTAACCCCTCTTTTTTTCCTATTTACTTCTGTGGATGTTTTGACACGGAATTTCAACATTTACAATTCCTTCTCAGTCCTTTGCTATTTATTTCACAATCCTTCGATCTGATTTGTTAAGGAGATAAACAATTGCTTGTCCTGTTCACTTAGGTTGCTGATGCCCATTTTCCCAACTGTGCTGTTAGCAATTGATACTTTCAGCAACTTGCCACACAAAACATTCTAAGAAATTAAATCTGAAAGGTTAGTTTAATAATCAGCAGATGCCATTAGATGTCTTGCCACAGCAAAATCTGGGTCCATAGTTTGTTATTAGCAATCCCCCCTGTCACAGCAGTTCTCAAGCTGGAGGTCTGTGGAGACCCAACAAAATAATGTGGAAGTGTTTATCAGGCAGGGGGGCTACATGGGTGATTGGTGTCTCCGACTGCCCAGAGCACAAGCAAATGAGCAATGGATGGTGGTGGGCTTGATGAGAGCCAGGATGTTGGAGTACAATGTGGCTACAACATGCAGTGCAGAGCAGGGTGACTATTTTGCCTTGGAGCAGAGCATGCATACAGGAGTGCTGAGAGTGGCTTGAAGTTTACCAGGTAAAACTTCTGGTACTAAGTCTGGTGGTGGATGCAGGTACAGCCCTTCAAGTCAATAAGTGTTTTCTTGAAACATATTTTAAATAGTCGTTACATACAGTGATTTCATATTCTGAGTAGTAATTTAGTTGTATAATTTAGATAGAAGGCCTGTGAATATTCATCCATTTGAAAAGGGGTCCTTCAACCAAAAAGGCATGAGAACCACTGCTCTATCGAACATTGTGAATGATTGTGTCACTAATACTTCAACATTTAACAATGTGCATACATACTCATTGTGCTGTTCTGTGCTACGAACGTTGTCAGACTTTGTAATGTCGCTGCTCCAAAAGATAAATCATCTGTACTTAAAGCATCAAATATGCAGTCATCATTTCCCTGACAAGTTTCATTAGCTTGTCGATTTTCTCCGGTGCTGTGGTTAGCAAAAGCTGGTCATAAAACTTAGGTACAAAACTATTGTTGTTATAGGTGTACCAAGACTCTTCTGGGGCTGTGTTATATGTGAACACACTGTTGTTCACAGTTATTTTCCCTAAAAAAACACAAACAAGAAATAAATGTAACAAGAATGATATTGTCATACAATTGGGTAGATGCTGAGCCAGTTATTCATATTATTCATTACTTATCACTTAGCAACAAGATTTTGAAATATGTAAAATATATGGCTTACACGTCAGGCCAAAGTCAAAGAATATCTGACTTTCATTGGGCGAATTTGTTCCATCAAAGTCGAGGAATGTTCCATTGGCAGCTTTAAAATCGTCCGTTTTATCATCATTCCAGACACCTAGATGTAGAAATGGAAAACAATATTGTAGACAATGATGTAGTACCTAGAAAACTAGGACTAAATCCTACAGTTAATTCTACTTCTGGATTGCTATATTAATTAACTCATATTACCACTTAAATCTGGATCGCATAAATATATAAAAAGGTAAAGTAATACCCGAGCCAGTGTTGAGATAGAATGTCAAAACTAATGCCTCTCAGTTCCATCTCATTGACAGCATTTGTTTAGACACTAAAAGAAAGAATAATCAAACATTTATATAGACCCTTTCATGACCTCAGAACATTCCAGAGTGCTTTACAGCTAATTAAGTACTTCTTTCAAATGTAAAGTCACATGTCGGAAACATGGCTGCCAATTTGAATATAGCAAGTTTCCTCCAACCAGCAAAGTGATAATGAGCGGATAAACTGTTTTTAGTGATGTTGGTGGGGAGAACATATTGGCCAGGTCACCAGGGAAACTTTACATACACTTCTTCCAATGGATTATTTACTGGCACTTGAGTTTCATCTCAAAGATTAAAGAAAAGCCTTGATTGAGCCTTATCTTAACTCTCTGTTGAAATGTCTGGATTGTTCAGTTCTATTTTACACACGTCGAGTCAACAACATCAATCAGTAATAAAATTATTTTACCCAGAGCTTTCTAATATTTTATGATACTAATTTAATTTTTCAGCTCAACTTATGATTCATATGGGACCATGTTTCATTGAAAATGTTTGCATGGTACAACATTATTCATCTGCCATTTTCAAATGTGTGGAATTGTTACTAATTCTGAGAAAACCTTTGTCTTAGTCTGCGTACGTTGTTCAATTGAGAAAGTTAACAGAGTTACTATGCTGCAGATTTGGCAACCATAAATAGTCTGCACAATACATTCACTGTCCTTAAAGGGCCATGGTATTACAAATTAGGTCACCTGGTGAAAATTGGTTGGGATAATTTCAGCAGCTCGCAATGAGTTGTAGCGAATCAACCATTTGGTTTCAAAAATTGTTTGGGTGCAAAATGAGTGCCTGTTTTGCTATTGCTTGTTTCTTTTGCCCGAAGATTAAAGTTAAACTTCTACAGATGTGCCAGAACATCCTATCCTGCTGCATCACAGCTTGGTATGGCAACTGTTCAGCCCAAGATCACAAGAAACTACAGTGTGGTGAACTCAGCCCAACGCATCACACAAGCTTGCCATCCTCCCATTGGTTCTGTATACACCTCCCGCTGCCTCAGAAAGGCAGGCCGCATTGTCAGAGACCACTCCTATCCAGGCTTTGCTCTCTTCCAGACCCTTTCATCAGGCAGAAGATACAGAATACTGAAGACCCGCACATCCAGACATAGGAATAGCTTTTCCCCACAACTACTAGACTCCTCAATGACTCCCTGATTTCTTCTCTGTAAGAACACTAATCATGATGCCCTATGCTGCTCTTGTTTGGCCTTGTTCCACACTGTAACCAATCACTAGTTGTTGATGCACCACTGTCAATGTACTCTGTTGATTATTCTTTTGTCTACTATATACATACTGTGTACGTTCCCTTGGCCGCAGAAAAATACTTTTCACTATGCTCCGTTACATGTGACAATAAATATCAATCAATCAAAAATTACCTGTCTTAGGGCCATTTTAGCTTTCAGTGATATTTTTGGATCAAACATCTGTTATACACAAATTGGCAAATTTCAAGTGGGGTGTATAAAGGGAAGCCAAATGGACATCGCCCATTTTAAACCATTGCTGAAATTTAAATTTACCCCTTGTATTTGTTTCTTATGCTGTCGTAGGCCTGGAAAAACCATAGTTGCCGTCCTCTGCTCAGTCTACAAGTGTATCATTTTTTATTTGCAGGGAAAGGATTCCTGTCCCTTTCTAATAACTGACAGACCAACCAACCTATATTATAATTGATCTTGAATCTTTGAAGAACATAAATCATGGAATCATAGAATAATGAATCCCTACAGTGCAGAAAGAGGTCATTCAGCCCATCGAGTCTGCACAGATCCTCTGAAAGAGCGCCCCAATAGGGTCAGTCCCACACCCTAACCCCGTAACCCAGTAATCCCACATAGAACATAGAACATAGAACAGTACAGCACAGAACAGGCCCTTCGGCCCTCGATGTTGTGCCGAGCAATGATCACCCTACTTTAAACCCACGTAACCCGTATACCCGTAACCCAACAATCCCCCCATTAACCTTACACTACGGGCAATTTAGCATGGCCAATCCACCTAACCCGCACATCTTTGGACTGTGGGAGGAAACCGGAGCACCCGGAGGAAACCCACGCACACACAGGGAGGACGTGCAGACTCCACACAGACAGTGACCCAGCCGGGAATCGAACCTGGGACCCTGGAGCTGTGAAGCATTGATGCTAACCACCATGCTACCGTGAGGCCCCACCTATCCTTTTGAATACTAAGGGGCAATTTAGCATGGCCAGTCTACCTAACCTGCACATCTTTGGAATGTGGGAGGGAAACCGGAGCACTGGAAATCCATGCAGACATGGGAAGAATGTGCAAACTCCACACTGACAGTCACCCACGGCCAGAATTGGACCCGAGTCCCTAGTGCTGAGACAGCAGTGCTAACCACTGTTCCACCGTGCCGCCCTTAATGTTGGAGATAAAGGGTCCTGCCTCTTTCTAATAACCGACAGACCAGACAACTATATTATAATTGATCTTGACTCTTTAAAGAACATAAATCATAGCATCTTCAGCCATGATTGAATGGCGGAGCAGACTTGATGGGGAGAATGGCCTAAGTCTGCTCGTATATCTTATGGTCCTATGGTCTGTCAGGTGTACAGATAGAAAAACACAGTTAATGGACCTGAAGTTAATGGATGCAATTTTAACTCGTTCAAAACATCAGCACTTGCAGTTGTTTAAAATTGGGCTTAATCCGTTTCTCTTTCCATAGATGCTGGCAGACCTGCTGAGTAGTTTCAAGCCTCTTTTTTTAATTACGACTTCCAGCATTAAAATACTCTGTTCTTTGGATTAAGAAATGTACAAATGCAACATTTTTAGGATTGTGAAGTTATGAAGACAGAGTTTCAAAGTGGTATCATTACTCACCCAGGAGACCTTCTGTTTTATTTTTTAGAGAATTATCCAATGTCGCAATGAAAGACAACGTCCCTTTTGTTCCTGAGACAGTGACGGATGTTCCATCTTCAAAAGTAGCCACTGTTTCATTGTTGTCCGTCTTTTGTAGGTCACTTGATTTATAAAGGTAGTATTTTCTAGAGCAAAGAATGATCACAAAAATCTAATGTTTTATCTAATATTTTGGCCAGTACAATATAAAATATTTACAGTTTTTGTGAATAATTTTAGCAGGGCCTTCATAAGGAATATATTTTGTTTAAATTAAATCCCACATAAAAACAAAACATTGTAAAAAAGGACAATCGGAGTAGATACTGCAATCGATGTATGAAAATCAAATCCTGCTGTGGATCATTTTCCTGTGAATAGAATCAACGTCATAGTTCTGTAAACTATAGAAATGTGATGAATATACTTATGTTGAGAAGGATTTTACCCCTTTTGTGGGGGTATCCATCAAAGATTTTGTGGGGCAGAAGAATGTGTCTCCTTGGGACCCCATAATCTTCTATTTTTCCCATTCTCACCATCCCCCAAAGCACCCTTCGAACAGCAAATTGAACAGTGCCAATATTCTGACTCAATAAAGCAGCCCAGAGAAAATATTTAAATCAGTCCTCAACTTGAAAGAAGTCTGTGCCTTCCAATGGAGAGTTGGGAAGGCACTGTGGGCCTGCCAACAACTTCACATTCATTCTGCACCAGAATTAAGTGTCTATCCCATACATTTCACCAAATATCTGCTTTGATTTTCTTATTACCACCTTAGATCCTTACAAGTTTAGGCAATTAGCTTGTGGCTGGCACAGATAAGAATGAATTAGTCAAAGAACCAATTATTCACTCTCACCTGTAACATTTACAATATTTCCATCGACCCTGACATATTTCATCGTTATCATTGATGTTCCACTGAGTCTGTAATAAGAAAATAATTTCACTACCTGTATGTAACTACTGATGGTTAGCAAAGATTTGCAAATACAATCGTGTGCACTCTTTTTAAAAAAAAACCTTGATTGTAAAGTTTCGACTCATGCAGGAATTGAAGAACAAAAAGTAAAATGTCCTTTGGTCATCTGGAGTCAAGTTTCTGAGCCTATATTCATTTTCACTACCCTCCGTTTGACAGAAACTAAGCAGAGGTGAAGTGGGATGGAGAGGAAGAGTTAAAATGGAGCTGGGAACTTATCCATACCTTTCCCACTGTGATTTGACTGAACACAATTGTATAATGCAGATGGGAATGAAACCTTCCCTAAGCTGTCGGGGCCTCTTTAAACATTCAGATCAGGCACAAATGACTTCATGATGGTTTGATTTACAATTTTAATCTGAGGCCTGAGCAGTGATGCTTCTCCATCAGATCATCTGCCAGGACTTGGATTGACGGCATGGAAGAGAAGTTCACATGTGGACCAGGAGTTTCTCAAATGCAAATTTTTAAAATGTCTGTAATTTTGCAATTTGGATTCCTTGCTGCCAAAGTGTGCTAAAAAATGTTAGCTTGCATTAAAGGGAGCCTGGTAAGGAATATCAGAATTGGATTTAAAATAAAGAACGAGGATACATTCTGTTCACTGTGAATCAGTTAACTTCTAAACAGAGCAGAATGATTTCCACCACGATTGCCAGTGAAATTGTAAATTAATTCGAAGTACCTACAATTAAAGAGAAACACGTTACTATTTTACTGGGTTTCTAACAAATAGAGGAGCCAGAAAAATTATTTCCCAACTGCAGCTTGCTGGTTAAGGCAGTCCTCGACTTTCTGACATTTGAGTTATAGAACATAGACATAGAACAGTACAGCACAGAACAGGCCCTTCGGCCCTCAATGTTGTGCCGAGCCATGATCACCCTACTCAAACCCACGTATCCACCCCATACCCGTAACCCAACAACCCCCCCTTAACCTTACTTTTATTAGGACACTACGGACAATTTAGCATGGCCAATCCACCTAACCCAACACATCTTTGGAACTGTGGGAGGAAACGGAGCACCCGGAGGAACCCACGCACACAGGGGAGGACACTAACCAAACAGCACTTACGACGTTTATATAATCGACACCCCAGGCGGGATTCACCCCCCACACTGGGGGGGGGGGGGGAATCCCTGGGGCGCCGTGCCGAATTGCACCATGCCGCCTCAACCCCGCCACGCGATTCTCCCACCCCCCCAAAACCAGCGCCGCGTGATTCGCGGTGGGCCCGTCGGAGAGCCTCCGCAAACGGCGAGCGGCGATGGCGCCGGCCCAGATGGGCTGAGCGGCCGTGACGACACGACAGGTTCCCACCGGCGCCGACCAACCCTGGTCGCTGCCGGCGGGAACTCTGGAGGGCGGGGAGGGGGGGCTCCTTCACTGGGACTGGCGTCTGACGGGGTCCGGCCTCTCCCCCCCCTCCCGGGTCTACATCCTTCCGCGGATTGCCCCAGAACACCGGCGTCATGTAGGTGAGGGGCCAGCGTGCATAAGAAGTTCCCCACACATGCCTATGGGGGCCAGAATAGGTCGTGCCCAGGCCCTGTTCGCGCCATCGTGAAACGCGGCGCTGTCCATGACGGCGGGAATACTTAGTCTCCATTTTGGCTTTACAACGCTGGTTTTAACTTTATAATGCCACATTAGGGAGCAGTTGGTCGTTACCAACTGTTATGTTCTACCTTTCACAAATAAATTTGCTTCTCTGATACAGTATAGAAATTTTAGGCACTGTTGTATTCTGTGAATTACACTACCGTTATACTGACCGGACTTTCGGTTTTCCCAGTGGCAGCGCACCCCCGCATGTGGGTTTTCTGGTGGTGTGGAGTGGCTTCAGTGGGAAATCTCACTGACAAGCAGCGGGAGTATAGAATTCTGTACACCGCCCGAGAAAGCAGAGGCCAGGGGACTGGATAATCGAGCCCACTGAATCAAGATCTCACAAATCTTTGACTATTCAGTGAATATAGGATATCACACCTTGGTTCAGGAACCAATCTCTCATTTATAACATTATTTCTATGGGGAAAACCAGTTCCAATTTACGATGTTTAGATTTACGACACTGTTTTCAGGAACCAATTGTGTTGTAAGTCCGAAGAATGCCTGTATGTGCTTGGATCAACCAAATGGATGTCAATGGTATTTATCAGGACTGTATCCAGCATATTCCCATTTAAATTAGTAATTAGCAAAATCCGGGGCTAAATTTTGAAGACAAAATGGGAGGCATTTGCCATTATATTTAAAATTACCCTCTGATTTTTGCCAGTTTCTGGGTTGTGAATTATGGTGGGTTGCAACCAACACATACGTAGAGTGACATCGGGTTTGCAAAAGATTGGCGAAGGTACTGGTGGGCAGGCTGGAGGAGTGCCTCCCAAAGGTGATAGGTGAGGATCAGACGAGGTTCGTGAAAGGGAGGCAGATGTTTTTGAACATTAGGAGGGTTTTGAACGTCGTTATGGCACCGGCGGAAGGGAAGGAAACAGAGGTGGTTGTGGCATTGGACGCCGAGAAGGCATTTGACTGGGTAGAATGAGGGTACCTGATGGCAGTCCTGGAGTGGTTTAGAATTGGACCAAGATTTGTGAACTTGGTAAAGCTATTATATAAAGGAGCCAAAGACCAATGTCCGTACGAACAATAAGAGCTCGAGATACTTTTCTCCCCACCGTGGCAGAGGCAGGGACGTCCCATGTCCCCCTGCTGTTTGCACTTGAGATTGAGCCGTTGGCCATTGCATTAAGGAAGTTCGGGAGCATAGGGTGTCCTTATGTGCCAAGACTGCTGCTGTATGTGTCGGAACTGATTGGATCGATAGGGGGAATATTGGAGCTACTGCGAGTATTTGGGTTGTTCTCGGGATACAAGCTGAACCTGGACGAGTGAGTATTTTGTGGTGTCTCGGCCGGGGGTGGGTGGGGCTGACATTCCGTAGGGCAGGGACTCGCTTTGGTATCTGGGGGTGCAGGTTGCCCAGGAGTGGGGGAGGCTTCGCAGATACAACATCACTAGTTTGGTGGGGAGAGTGAAAGCCAACCTGGCGAGGTGGGATGGTCTCCCTCTGTCACTGGTAGGTCGGGTACACGTGGTCAAAATGAATGTGTTGCCGCGATTTCTGTTTATTTTTCAATGCCTGCCGATTTCGGGTTGGGGCAGGGTCAAGGGAAATGCTGATTCGGGGGAAGCACAGATTTGAGTCAGAAAAGTGGGATGGAAGTTTTCGGAAATGGGAAGAGAAGGGGATTAAGACGCTAAAAGATTTGTTTCTTAGGGGTTGGTTTGCAGGATTTAGGGAGCTGGAAGCGGAGTATAGGTAGGAGCAGGGAGAAATGTTTCGACATATGCAGGTTCGGGATTTTGCCAGGAAGGAGATACAGAGCTTCCCGGAGGAACTGGCCTCCACATTGCTGGAGGAGGTGCTGACGACAAGGAGACTGGGGAAGGGGCTAGTGTCAGCGGTGTACGGAGCTATTTTGGAAGAGGATAAGGCACCACCAGAAGGGATCAAAGCAAAGTGGGAGGAAGAGTTGGGAGAGGTTACAGAGGAGGAGGTCTGGTTTGAGGTGCTCCGGAGAGTAAATGACTCCACCTCATGTGCGAGGTTGGAGCTGATACAGCTGAACGTAGTATACAGAGCGCACCTCACAAGGGTGAGGATGAGCCGATTATTTGAAGGAGTAGAAGATGTGTGTGAGCATAGCGGGGGGGGGGCGGCTAGACCCGGGTCCCCAGGAGGTTATATTCGGGGTGTCGGACCAGCCAGGGTCGGAAACGGGTGCGGAGGCAGATATCATAGCCTTCGCCTCATTGATCGCCCGAAGACGGATCCTGATGGGATGGAGAGCAGCCTCTCCACCCTGTGCCCTGGCGTGGCGGGTGGACCTGTTGGAATACTTGACCCTTGAGGCGGTTAAGTTTGAACGGAGGGGAAGCTCGGAGGGGTTCTACAAGTCATGAGCATTATTTATTATGCACTTTCAAGAACTGGATAACATCGAACATTAGTTGGGTGGTGGATGGGGGGCTCTGTATATTAAGGGTGACTATGGGTAATCCCAGATTCCTTTTTGTCATTTGTTTCTGTAAACATGCGGGCTGATGTTTGGGGGTTGGTGGGAGGATGGGATCGTTGTTATTGTTATGGGGATTGACATATCTGTTACTGATTATTGTTTATTGTTGGTGGGTGTAAATTCTGGAGAAAATGTGTAAAAGGAGGAGAATGAAATTTTTTTTTTTAAAAAGTGGCTTCGGGTTTGCTGTTCCTTTGGTCTTTTTCTGTAGGTAAGTAGAGGGCTGTGGGAACCATACCAGTGAGTGAATCTTGTGGGAAGATGCTGTGGAAGCAGCAAATTTATTTATAGGTAAATTTAAAAGCTCTTGGCAACTTCAGTTGTCACAATGTAATGGTTTACAATGATTTGAATCTGCTTTCAATGCAGTGGTTTGATTTTCAAATTGATTTACTGTCTTGACATCTGTGGTGCCTTTGTAGCATTCTTACAGTATCCACTAGGTACAGAACCAATGAGCAAAATAAGCACGCTGGCAAGTATTTGAAATGCTCATGAACTTTAAAAAATAACAATCAGGCATTCAACATTCCCTTTGAAAAAAATTATGTCTAAATTAACACATATGCATTGCTAAACCACTTCAAACACAGATCAAGTTATTAAAAGATAATAAACTTGTCAAATGGAGCTCAGACTCTCCTTTGAAACTGTGTAAATAGACTCTTGCTGGGCCAAGTCCTTTAATCAGTCTTCAAGCCTGGCCAATGTTCATAGTCTGCCATCTGACAAAAACGATGTCTGGTTACCTGGTCAACCTGATTCTATTGATAGAGTTTCATGATGGCATCCCCTATGAATGCTTCACTGAGCTCCAAGAATGACTATAGACATCTTTATTTGAAGCGGTTTATGTGTTTATATGGATGAAATGAAAGGTTTCTTCAGAGGAAATTTTGAATGCCCGACTGTGTTTTCACTCCCTCCACCACATTTACACGATACACTGCAGCAATGCACCAAGGCTCCTTTGATAGACCCTTCCAAACCTGTGAGCTCTACTACCTAAGAGGATAAGGGAAGCCATTTCCCTTCAAGCCATGCACCATCCTGACTTGGAACTATATCGCTTTTCTTTCATTGTTGCTGGGTCAAAATGCTGGAGCTCCCTTTCGAACAGCACTGTGGCTATTCCTTCAGCGATTTGCGAAGACAGCTCACCACTACCTTCTCAGGGGACTTAGGGATGGGAAATAAATGCTGGCCCAGTCAGCAATGCCAACATCCCATAAATTAAATAAAAGAAGTGCTAATTTCTCAGTAAACGGCGGCGGGCTTTCTTTCTAACCGGAATGCCTCGCCATCTCCCCACCTCTATTGCTGTCTTGGGAAGTGGTGGACACAATTCCAGCCCACACCCAATACCATGGAATCAAAGCACCAGATGTGTGGGCTGACATTTAGGTGTCCGAACCTCAACATCAGGAAATGACCGGAACTGTGATTCCCGAACTGCAGACAAAAATCTGACCCCAGGCATATCGCAGCCAAATAAACATTGAATTGCATATTACCGTTTCAACAGCATAAAATAGAACATTGCTTCCAGACTTAGTAATCATTCAGTTAGTTAGGACTTGAGCACTAAAATCAAGGTTCACACTCGAGTGCTTAAATGAGGGAATGCTGTACTGTCGAAGGTGCTGCCTTGCATTATTGAAACATTAAATCATGGTCTGCTCTCTCCTGAGAATGTGAAAGCGAGTATTGCATCTTTTTGAAATAGAGTAGAGGTTTTATCCCTTCTGTCCTGGCCAATTTTCATCCCTCAATTAGCATTGCCAAAGCAGATTATCTAGCTATCATGTTGCTCTGTGAGGGAACTTGCTACCATAGCAACAGTACTTACATCTTTATTTGATGTAAAGAGCTTTGGGATAGCAAGTAGTCATGAAAGACACCATGCAAATACAAGTCATTCTTTTATTTTTTCTCAGGATGTTGGTGGGATGGGTCTTGACCACATTTACATTCAAGGGTTAGTTTTCTAGTTAGTAAAAAGTGTAAAAAAAAAAGGGACTGCATTTATGTGGCACATTTTAATTCCTTGGGATTTCTCCAGCTCCTCACAACTAATTAATTAATTTTCAAGTGTAGTCACTGCTCCTGAGTAGGCAAAATCCGGGCAGGATTCTCAGTTGGCCCATGCCAAAATTGGGAAATGCAATTGGGCGGGGAATCAGTTCAGACACCAAAATTGCGGTGGGTGCCAATTTGACGGCAAATCGCAATTCTTTGTTGCATCGACAGCGGTTTCAATGTGTTCTGGAATGCACATACTGTATAATGTTCGGGCCTGATCCGGTATTCTCCAGGGCCTCCATGATTCTCCACCTCCGATGGGCTAAATTACCGACAGTGTGGTTCACTTGTGCTTTTAAAAATTGTGAAACAGGTGTCGTGACTGCTGAGGGAGAGAGAGAGAGAGGAGGTATGGAATATGTCAACATTGTCATTGTGTGCTGACCGTTGTTCCACTAGCCGGATGCTTCTTTCAGGGCTGGGTAGAGTAACGAGGAGCGGCCAGGAAGTGGGCAGTGGGGTTGGGGTGGACGGGCACAGAACACCATTGCCGTAGCCGGAAAGGCAACCATGCAGCTGTGCATGCGCTGACTGCCTACTGTGAACTTTGTGCCACGGATCGTATGGTGTCGCCCCCAGGCCACCTCCCGAGGTGCCTTCTGGCCCCAAGCAATCCATCAACAAGATGGGCGTGCTGTAGCACGACCAGTGCCATCTTGTGGGGAGAGAAGTGTATATGTGCGACTGCATCTTGGCAGACTCCAGAGTGTTAATTGCAAATCTGCCACCGTTTTTCATTGGAATCCATTGTGTCCCACGTGGTGTTGGGGCTAGCACCTCCACAGTCGCTAAATCGGTCCAGGGGCGCCGCAAGTTTTGCTGTCATGGAACTCCATGAATCCTGCACTGGCGTCAACACTTTAGCCTCAGGAAAGGAGAATCCAGCCTCTGATCTTTTCACAGCAACATCCCAGAAAAAGCAACAAACAAAGTAACCAGTTAATCTATTCTTATTGATGCCTGCGAAGAGGAATGCTGGCCAGAACACCAGAAGAGTTTCTGTTCTTTTTAAGTTGGACTTGAACCTATAGATCTTCTAACTGTAAGGTATGAGTGATATCACTGAGGTTAGTACCACATCATAGTAATTTACATCATGCCGTGCACAGTACAAATGTGAATTTCTTATATCCAGCACCAATTACCTTTGTTCCAGTTGATCCTTGCGCTGCCAATGCTACAAAGCTTGTCGCCTGTGATGTTCTATTTTCTCCAGCCCTGAGGGTTCGTCCTTGTAAGCTGAATGTCAGCGTATCATTATCATCCTTCACATTCAATAGGATGAATTCTCCCAGGCCATTGAAGGTATATTTTACATCATCCATGGTCACGACATGAGGATCCCCATAGAAACAACCTGGAAAGTTGACAAGAAATCACCTCACAAATCTTTTCTTTAAGTTAAAATGGAAACATTTGGGGGAAAGTCTAACCATCCTTGCTGGCTGTGAGTGGACTCAGCATGTAATTAAAATTGAGGGACTCAATTTTCTGCCCGATTCCTTCCCATTTTACCATTGCTGGCTTTGGGTTGGATGAGGAACCTGCGACACTCCATAAGAATTCTCCTATATAAATAAATACTCGAAAGTTCAATGAAAGCAATAGGATCTATAATGCATTTGAAATGGGACCCAAATTGGACTCCATGTTACCACTCCCCTATTCGGGCTGATGCAGATTAGAATTGATGGTCAAGATTGAATAATTTGCTTATAATCTACTCAAACATAAATTCTGACATGCACATTGTTATATGAAGTCAATTGGATATGTTCTAACACTTTAGAAATCTCTTTTATTGTGAAAAAGGTGATATAAATTACAATGAGAATAAAACTGGTAAATTAAGGTGGATGAAATACAGATGGAAAGTAGTTGCTGAATAGAAAAATGTACTCAAAGTGATCGTATTCTTTAAATAAAATACCTATCCGTGGAGGAAAGTATCCAAAGCAGTAGTCCAGGGGTCTCCGCGATCGGAAAAGATTACAGTAATAAGGATCACCAGAATCTCTGCAGCAGTCATGGTATGGCTCAACTTCCTTTTCTGAAAAGTGACAGAGAAAAATAATTTGACAAAAATAACTAATCATGATTAACAGGAAACATGTTCTACACTAGTATTAGATATGAGAATAATCCTCAAATTCCCTGTTCCACTTTAGTTTCCAGGTATGTCCCGAGTAAGAAAGGAGCTTTTCCCAAAAAGGTTGCCTTATCCTAAGCAAAACACCATTCATGTTTTATTACATTAATATCCATAGGTAACTGGACATATTGAAATGAAAAGAATATTTGCCAGAAACTGACAGCAGACCAGTCAGCATTTAGTTTCACTATCCTATTGATTATTTATGATCCTCAAGGCAGACTGTGGACCCCTTAGTATCAGAAATCCTTCAACTGGCCAATGCCTGGTCAGATTGTAGCATAATCCCAGGGCTATAATAATGTTGCCAATTTGAACCTATACAATTCCTTGGGCTGGTTTGGAAATTAAAAGTTAAAAAGTGTGGAGCGGTGCCATGCGGGAGCCCCAATATGGTGGGGGTTGGAGGGGGGGGGGGATGGTGGTGGGGAGGGGGGGTGTATTAAATGTCTAGTGGTGGGGGTGGGGGGAGAAAAAGAGCGCTGACTATAGTTCTGTGGTGGAAATATATACAGGGGATGGTAGAGGGTGGGTAAGCCCCCAATACCTCCATGATGGGGACTGGAGGCATAAGGCTGTTGTTATGATAGGGACATCCTTTATAAAGGGCACCCTGACCTCTGTTGCGCCGGTCGCTTGGTCTGAGGCTCTGCCCCAGAAGAGTGACAGCATAAACCCCATCCACTCATTTTATTTTCCCCAAGAGGCTCAATATTCGGAGAAAAAACTAGTCTGTGCAACTGGAGAATTACATGCCAGTTTTTAATATTTCCATTTTAATATTTAAGACATCATATTTTGAATTACATAGTAGCAAGTGTTGATTATTAATCAGACCCACCCCATTCTATTACTTTCAATAGCCTTTGTATTTATTGGATGAAAATGTGCTGTAACATTGGGACACTTGTTCATTGTTGTTTATGCATTAACAGGGTTAAAGGCTGACAAATGCCCAGGATCTGATAAGCTACATCCCAGTTTATTAAAGGAAATGGCCCTGGAAATATTGGGTGCATTGGTGGTCACTTTCACATATTCTATAGACTCTGGAGAAGTTCTGACAGATTGGAGTGTAGTAAATGTAATAAGGGCTAAATCGCTGGCTTTGAAAGCAGACCAAGGCAGGCCAGCAGCACGGTTCAATTCCCATACCAGCCACCCTGAACAGGTGCCGGAATGTGGCGACTAGGGGCTTTTCACAGTATCTTCATTTGAAGCCTACTTGTGACAATAAGCGATTTTCATTTCAATAAATAATAATAATACTAATAATAATACTAATAATACTAATAATACTAATACTAATAATACTGATAATGATAATACTGATAATGATACTAATAATAATACTAATAAGCGGGATTCTCTTCTACCCAGCGGGGTGGGCCGTACCGGCGCTGAGGAGTGGCATGAACCACTTGGGCATCAGGCCGCCCGGAAGGTGCGAAATCCTCTGCACCTTCAGGGGCTAGGCCGGCGCCAGCAGGGTTGGTGCTGTGCCATCGTGTGCTGGCATCATCCCAGTGCATGCTCAGGGGGATTCTTCTCCGCGCCAGCCATGGTGGAGGTTGACTACAGCTGGCGCGGAGGGAAAAGTGCCCCCACGGCACAGGCACGCCTGCAGATCAGTGAGCCCCAATCATGGGCCAGGGCACCCTCCGGGGCCAGATCCCCCCCCTGTCCCCGAGGACTCTACAGGCCGCCCGCAGAGCCAGGTCCCACCGGTACGGACCTGGTTTGATTTACGCTGGCGGGACTGGCCGAAAATGAGTGGCCGCTTGGCCCATCGCTGTGGGGGGGGGGCACTGCCAACAGCCCCCGACCGGCGCAATGTAATTCCTGCCCCCGCCTGAAAATCAGCGCCCGAGAATTTGGTAGCCGGCATTGGAGCAGCGGGGGCGGGATTCACGCCCCCCCCCCCCACCCCCGCCGATTCTCTGACCCGGCGGGGGGGTTGGTGAATCCCGCCCAATAATCTTTATTAGTGTCACAAGCTGGCTTACATTAACACTGTAATTAAGTTACTATGAAAATCCCCTAGTTGCCACACTCCAGAACCTGATCGCATACACTGATAGAGAATTCAGAACGTCCAATTCATCTAACAAGTGTGTCTTCAGACTTTTCAGTCTGAACCTGATACTTTACCAAATTCTGGTAAGATTCCACCTTTTATGTCTGTTCAGCCTTAATACTGGGTTTCTAAGGCCTTTGGAATCTTGATGGTTGAAGGGAGGTGAGAAATGCTGGTTGGAAAAGCCAAGTGTTTTTCCAGAATTGCTTGTGAGCCAGGTGGGCAGAAGTGTTTCTCCTGGTCCATCACAATCTGTCAATGACCCTCGTGATTAGACTTCTACTGTTGGGGAACGGATGCTCCAGAAAAACCTCGACCTTCAATCTGACTCTCCAGAGGTCTTGTGGCAGCGTCTCTCCGCCTTGGCTAGAAGGTCTCGGTTCAAGTCCCTGTCAGGACTTGTTGGTCACAGAAGGAGCATTAATAATATGCTTCAAATGGACTGATAAGCAACCCACAAATCCTCCACTAATTTACAATATAAATTGGATCCTATGTTCAGCTCTCTCTAGCTTTGAAAAAGAGTCATCTAGACTCAAAATGGTGTCTCACTTCTCTCTCAACAAATGCTATCTGACCTGCTGAGATTGTCCAGCATTTTCTGTTTCTGTTATCACCTCTTCAGCTTTTCACTCGTGTATATTTATCTGAATGAATCCCGTGACAAGGTCTGGAGGTAGTTTTGGTGACCAAACTAACCATTGGTGGGAAGCTTGGTAAATAAGTGCCATTTGTTGGTATAATTAACTAATTTTGTTGTGAAGGTGTTCAGCACGACAACCAGGGTGTTAAACTCGGATTTTAAAGGAATAAGCCAGATAATGGTGGGAAAGGAGACTTGCCCTCCAATTAAGGATGGCAGGTAGGCTCCCAAAGCTAGAGGGTCACTGAGAGGCTCTCCAGCACTGGCAAATCAGCAGCTTATTGGCCATAATGCAAGCTACAAATTAGTGATGGAGGAGGAGTGAAGGTCAGCATTTCACATATTTAGAAATGTCAGATTCCTGGTTGCGATCATGGAGGAACAGATGCTACCACTGTAGTTTGGTGCCCATGAGTGGGTAAGGTGGAAATGCTGCTTGCAGGATTCATCATGGCACTCAAAGTATTTCTCGAATTTTCTGTTTTTATTTCAAAAGTACAATACTTTTCCTTGGATTTTTTTTGAGTAACTTAAAACAGTACATTAAGCAGAAGGTATTTTTCTTACCTTTGTATTCTTTTTGCAGGGATGGTAAGAGAACTTGTAAAAAATGGTTCCTCTGCTGTCTATAATAAAAGAATCCCCTCCACCACCAAAACCACCAGTTGTAGCTAGTCCATGGTGTTGGGAGGAATCTTTCTTTTTCACCATAGATTAAACCGCCATTGAACGAATAGTAACATCTCACTCCAGAACCTCTCCGAGGAAATCTGCTTTGCATTGTGAGGTAAAACGCTGGGGAAAGAAGTAATTATTTTTCACATTTAATTTGCTGTCTGTTGTTCAATCTCCTCACTTTTCTTATGATCTTCACCAACAAAAATATTGAGCAGCAGAATTCTGTAAGTGAACTTTAAGTCCGATTTGTCGAGCAGTCCAGGCATCTCTGATTTGCATAGGTTCCTGATCCCTCAATGTTTCAAGCTTATAATTCTCAATCCAACTTTTAAATCTTTTTGTGACATTGTCCTCAATTTCCACCATAGCACGCCCACATTATTTCCATCCAACTCCAAACTCTATGGGTGGAATTTTCCCAAAGTTTCGCAGAGCGTCAGTTTAAACTGAATACCAGCATGTATTTTTCCAGATGTACAGCCGTGTTTTCATTCCAGATTATCTGCCACTCAGTGATTTGTGGCATTACTCTGGCTGGGCAGGGCCAGATAGAACCGGCAAGGCTACTCCAGAGAGATCGGGCACCATCTCTAAAATGCACCCCGATCAGTGTTACAAATAAACTCCTCCCACACTAATGGGGGATAGGCCCAAACTGCTGCCCCTCTCACATACAAGCATCAGAGCATTAACCCCCCCCCCCACCCCCGGCATGCAAACATGGGTGCACTCCTCCCCCACCTTCTCAGACATTCCCTCCATTCACAGGCATTGGAGTGCAATTCCCCCCTCACCCCAACCACACAAGATGTCCCTCACCACCCGAGGGTTATACTAACATGTGTGCCCCTGAAGTGGTCTTGACAACTGTTTTTTGCTTATGAAAATCAGCAGCGATTTGTGCTGGCATGTCACACTGGTTGGGTGGAACAATATTTTGAGGGTAGGAATGACAGCGTTAAGCCCATTAATGATATTTAAATATAATCTATGCTAATCGGGCTTGTGCCCTTCCTGGGTATTATGGGATTTGCACCCACAGCTCACGGGCCACTAAATCGTAGCCTAATCTTTGACTTGGATCTCTTGTCACTCAGATCACCATTGAAGGCAGAGCCTTAAACTGTCTGATAACTAACTACCTCCAGTAGCTTCCTATCTGTACCTCTTCAATATTACACCTTTAAAACCTCCTCAAAACATGCTTCACTTAACTTTTTATTATTCTTACTAATTTCTTCCCGCCCCACAGACACATGGAGAAGCTACTTTCTTTCACTGCAGTCTGCTCGGAGGAAGCTATTTGACTGCAGCAGAATATCATCTCGGCAATACCACCACCTGGAAGTTCCCCTCCAAACTGTTCACCATCCCAAATTAGGCAGATGTCATCACCTTCTCTTTGGTAATTATGGATGGGCAATAAATGCTGGCCGAGACAGCTTCATCCACATCTCTTGAATTAACAAGAAAATATACCCAAAAGAATAGGTCATTCCAGCATGTTTCCCCGTTCAATTTGATAATTGTTGATATACATCTCAACTCCATTTAACCATACTTACTCTATATCCTTTGCCAACCTTGCCTAACAAAAATTTATCTACTCCTGTCTTGACAATTGACCCCACATTCAGAGCCTTTTGTGCAAGAGTTCCAATTTTCTACTTGGCTTTGTGGGAAATGGTGGGTCCTGCTTTTGTTGATAAATGGCTGAGTTTAATTTTGAATTGTGTCCTCTTGTTCCGGATGCCTCCATCAAGTGAAATAGTTTCTCCAAATCATATCCATTTATAATTTTTGAACACCACTCCTTAGCATTCTTATCTTATGGGAATAAAGCCATGTTCACACAACCGTCTCACTCAGGCTTCATTCTGCTGAATCTGTGCTGTATCATCACCAAAACCAAATGTATTCTTCCCGAGGAGATGCGCCCAAAGTACACACTACTACAGATGGTGTAGGACCAAGGCTCTGTCCAGGGCAGCATTACTTATTTCCTTTTCTATCAGAGCCTCAATTCCTTTACCCTTTTCATTACTTTGTGCATTAGCTTTTAATAATTTCTGTACAACGGCACAAAGGTTTCCTCAAGTAATTAAAATAAATTACTACAAATACTGGAATTCTAAAATAAAAATTGGATGATCCCATTGCGTGTGGAGTGGTTGGGGGGGGGGGGGGGGTGGAGCAAATAAAATGCTTCATTCAGTATTTTATGATTTTATTTAAGGTTCGTCTAGGCAGTGTGATCCTGGGAGGTTATCATGCAGATCATGCTCAGGTCATCCTCTTTAAGATGACATCAATGCATACAGTAGCTCAAAAAAATTACAGGTTCTGTAAAAGAACAGGCCACGCACAACAAGAGAAAAATTCAATGGGACACGAATAAATACTCCAATTTCTTTGCAACTCCAAAGTCACTTGCTATTAATGAAAGTTCCAATTTGGCTTTCTTGGGTCCAAAGTGGACGCTATCACATTTTCGCACATTACCTTGAGGTTGTTTCACATCAAATTCATAGGAATATATGTTGTTTCCCCATGTAAAGGCATTATCAAAAATAGCCTGCCAAATCGAGCAGGGACAAGGGGGAGCGTTGAATCTCCAGTATGGCACAGGTTCACTCAAATACCAATCAAAGCATTTTTGTCTTGGGTTTCTTGTAAATTGATTGTTTCTTTCCAAGCGGTAAGCCCAACGTCCATTTTTGCCTATAAATAATATAAAAATTACAGTAATTCAACATAAAGGACAATGCTCAAAATAAAATGACATTCAATTCAACTAAGGTGATGGCGAAGACTTGGAATAGACATGGACTTCAGTCACCTGATAGTAAACGATTTAATGAGCCAGAATTTCGGAACAAAATAACAGTGCATTGAAGCAGCAAAGTGCAATTATTGTGTACAAAAGCTACATTTACATATGTGCACTCGACCCCCACTGTGCCTGACATCATATGTACAACTGTTCCTAATGCTGGCGACAGAATGGAATTCTGTTGCATCAGACCTGCATCGACAGTGGGATTAATTCCATCGATTGAGGTGGTGGAATTCAAGACATTCAGCCAGTTCCAAATAATTTACCACAATACATAAGGAATCGGAACATAAAAATAAACAACATAAATAAGTTTATTAAAATGCTATTTTCACCTCAGCCTGTTGAGGGTTTGTGCAGGGAATCCTTCACAGTCCAGGTTGCTCAGTTGAATGATAGTTGAACTCTTAATTCCAAGGGAAATGTTTTGAATACCAAGAATAAATTACCATCAACTCTCTATAGTCCTGAGATCATTGGAAGGTAGGAATTCTATTGTGGTGAATGTACTTCATGGAATTCACACTGTATAGTATGGTGTCCTTGTGGGCTCTGTCTGTGAGCCGTTGCGTGGCTCTGCCCACAGGGGGAGATGAGGAGCTTGTACAAGGCTCCACCCTCGGCTCCGCCCATGGCCCCTCCTACTACCGGAAGTATAAAGTGCTGCAGCCTTGTGAGCCTGCCCTCAGTTCTTCTGGTCGCAGGCAGGCTCTGTTGTAAGTCTATTAAAACCACAGTTTACTTCCTATCGTGTCTCGAGTGAATTGATGGTCACATCAATTTAATAGACTTAAGAAATCGGCTATGGAATCAGCCCTCAAACCTGGTCAACTAGAACTCGACCGCAGCCTGCAGAGGCGAAGGAAATCTTTCTACACTGGCTTCGGTGTTTCAAGGCCTACCTGGCTGCATCAACCACCTCCGAGACTACAGAGGAGCAGAAACTCAGCCTACTGCACGCACCGGTGAGCCATCGCATCTCTACGCAACTCAACTGTACCGACTCGTATACCGAGGCCCTCGCTATGCTTGACCGATTATACGTGCGGCCGGTAAACGAGGTCTACGTGCGGCACATTTTCGCTACCCGCCGCTAGCGCCCCGCAGAGTCGCTAGAGGACTTCCTGTGCGACTTAAAAGCCCTTTGCTCGGGAATGCAACTTTCAGGCTGTAACTGCCTCCCAGCATTTGGAACTCGCTGTCCGTGATTTGTACGTTGCGGGGGTCCGGTCTAACTATATGCGCCAGCAACTACTCGAAAAAGGGGCCCAGAACTTGGGAGGTCACGGTAACACTAGCAACCACAATGGAGGTCGCGTTTCAAAGTCTCAACTCATTCCCCGCAGACCAAGCGACCCCATCGTGGACCCCCGACCAGCGACTGCCCAGGCCTGCGCCGCACGGCCACCCACCCACTATGGAGCACCAGCTTGCCATTTTTGTTGCCAGCCCCAACACCCACGGCAGCACTGCCCGGCCCGCAACGCGACCTGCAGCAGCTGCGGTCGAAAAGGATTTTATGCCAAAGTTTGCCTGGCGAAATCAAAACCCTCTAACTCCCCCACAGTCCAGAGCAATCGCTCCCCCGACTCGCAGGCCCACAGGTCCCGCAACGTTGCAGCGTGTCTGCCGACTCCGCCTGACATGTGCGACTCATGGGGACCGCCATCTTGGCAAACCCCTCCCACGTGGCCGGCCATGTACGAGTAATGGGGGCCGCCATCTTGGGCACCATCTTCATCGCTACCCGCCATGTATAACCCACGGGTGCGGCCATCTTCTTCATCGTCCGCCACGTGCGATCAACGGGGGCCGCCATCTTGGCCATCACCCGCTGTTCACCTCGACGACTACGACCTCCGCGGACAGTCTTCACGGGGCCACTCCAGCATTGTTGATCGAGCCGCCGACTACCCGCAACTCAACGCAGTTACATTGGACCAGTCGCGACCGAAGCACCTCCAGAGCTCGATGACGTCCGTTCAAATCAACGGATACAAGACACCGTGCCTCATCGACTCAGGGAGCACCGAGAGCTTCGTACATCCTGACCTGGTAAGACGCTGTTCGCTCCCTATCTTCCCTGCACAGTAAACTATCTCCCTCGCCACGGGCTCGCACTCAGTCCACATACAAGGGCGCACCATTGCGACCCTAACGATTCAGGTTGCCAGCTACTCTAATTCCCAGCTGTACGTACTCCCCGGCCTCTGCGCCCCACTCTTACTTGGGCTCGACTTTCAATGCAAACTCAAGAGCATCACACTCAGCTTCGGCGGACCCCTACCTCCTCTCACTATATGCAGCTTAGCAAATCTAAAACTCGACCCCCCTCCACTTTCCGCTAACCTAACGGCTAACTGTAAACCAGTAGCCACCCGCAGCAGGCGGTACAGCCTGCAGGACAGAGTACTCATCCGAGCCAAAGTCCAGCGGCTCCTACGTAAGGGAGTCATAGAGGCCAGTAATAGCCCCTGGAGAGCTCAGGTTGTGGTCGTCAAGACCGGGGAAAAGTTCCGGATGGTGGTTGATTACAGCCAAACCATTAACTGGTTCACGCACCTCGAATTGGCCATGATAAATTGCCCTTAGTGTCCAAAATTTCCCTTAGTGTTGGGTGGGGTAACTGGGTTGTGGGGATAGGGTGGAGGTGTTGACCTTGGGTAGGGTGCTCTTTCCAAGAGCCGGTGCAGTCTCGATGGGCCGAATGGCCTCCTTCTGCATTGTAAATTCTATGTAATCCCGTGCCCCGATATGACCCCCCACACAGTCATCAGAGCCCTGCATAGTGTCTTCACCCTGTTCGGTTTCCCCAGCTACGTACACAGCACAAGGGGTTCGTCCTTCATGAGCGACGAGTTGCGTCAGTACCTGCTTGACAAGGGTATCGCCTCGAGCAGGACTACCAGCTATAACCCCAGGAGGAACGGCCAGGTGGAGAGGGAGAACGCGATGGTCTGGAAGACCGTCCTACTGACCCTCCAGTCCAGGAATCTCCTGACCTCCCATTGGCAGGAGTTCTTCCCCGACGCGCTCTATGCAGTTAGGTCCCTCCTGTGCACTGCCACCAACCAGACCCCTCACGGACGACTATTTGTTTTCCCTAGGGGCACTACCACGGGGGCTTCGCTCCCATCTTGGTTGAGGACACCGGGCCCGGTTCTCCTCTGGAAGCACGTCCGGACATACAAAACGGACCCACTAGTAGAGAGGGTACTACTGCTACACCTGAACCCACATTACGCCTTTGTTGAATACCCCAACGGCCATCAGGACACCGTTTCCCTCCGGGACCTAACGCCTGCAGGATCCACCACCACCGCCGAGGTACCCCTCACACTACACCCCACCCAAACCCCCACGCCCTGTGCCCCCACGCCTATAGGTTTCCTGTGCCCCCCTTCACCCCACCCATTGCCGAATCTCAGGTGGCGCATCCTGCCACGATGGAATCGGAAAGTCTCGGCCTCAGATTGACACTGCACATGTGCAGAAAGTGTTCCCCTAGTGTTGCAGCACAAATAAACACAGCCTGAAAATGATTTGCAATGAAATGATAGTAGTTCTGCCCATGCTACATGTTATCCCTTAAAGACACATAACAACATCAATGTTCTCAACTCCATTCCTCAAAACCCAGCCTGCCTTGGCCTTGTCCCTACAGCCAGTTTGAAGTGAGTTGGAAAAAAATCTATTTGACTGTTGGAAATCAAAGAGGCCTTTGGAGCAGATGCAAACCCGGTTAAAATTCTGAACGTTGTCATTATTATAAATAAATGCCATCATGCAGTTACCTTTGGGTTGCAACCTGTGAAAGAACCAGATTTATTATTACAATTGAATGATCATTGCAAGCATTGTCACTAAAACTAAATTGTATTAAATGCTGAAAGTCTTGAATATCAATTGGTTTTCCCAATTTACATTACGCTATTCAAAGGGATTCGGGTCGGTTAGCCAAGTTGGCTTGTGGCTGTTTTTTGAGGCGGAGCGACGCTAACAGTGTAACGCTGAAGTTATTCATTAAGGTCCCGCCTTCTCAACCTTGCCCCTCATCTGAGGAGTGGTGGCCCTCGGGTTAAATCATCACCAGTCAGCTCTCTCTCAAAAAGGGGGAGCGCAAACTTTGCCGACTGCCATTTTCAAGGGGATATTTTCTGTGGAATGCAAGCCCTTTAAAACAACATGGATTTTTGTTATATTGCTATAAACATGACCAACCTGTTTTAAATCCTGGGTATTGATCTGGGTGGTAAATTTTATAAGGTGACACAGAAAATCTGGTGTGAGGGTCATTAAATGCTGGAAATGCATTTGAATCTTCGGATGAGCTTATCGATCCGCTGCAAATTAAATAAAAGTGAAATAGTATCAATTTGTAAGACAATGAATGAACTAAAATTCAACACTGGTACCTGAGCCAAGCAGAGACTGGACATTGCAACAATGAAAAAGTTCTAGATAGATAAATAATTCATCATGACGAAAATTTGAATACCAAGAAACACAAGTTACAAATTTGAATAATGAGATTCCAGCTTCAGTTTTATTTTGTCCCAAAACTAATGCAGACTAATTCAGTTGTGGAATATGTTCACAGGGAAGGGCATTCATCGGAATGTTTAAATAAATTCAAGAAGGACTGGGGATTAGAAAATCTGTCAAGTGGGTGGTGTTGAGATTGATTAAAGATCATATCCACAGGCCTGCAGCAGAAATTGCTTTGGGTATTGCAAAGAAATATTGCATTCTGCTATAATCAAATAAGAATAGTTAACCAATCGCTTGGAAATCACTGTTTTGAAGTACATCACAGACTGTAAGTTGCAAATACCTATAATATCCCATGAGAGCATAGTTTATGTAGTAAGGCCTTAGGTAATATTTCCAGTTCATTCCACCATCTTTGAATTGAATTAAACAGAAGGAGAAGATGCCATCAGTTGTTAGAACTGCCTGGTAAGTGTTGGTCTGAAAAACAAAATGTTACATTTGTCATTCTATTAACGTGGAATTAAAGTGAAAGGGTACATTTCAAATTTCAAAGAAAAATCCGACTCAGTAGAAAAAAACTATTGTGCCAAAGCTATCATAAGAAATAACATAAACTTAGGAATGTTAATGAAAATAAATAAATGTTTATGTTAAAAGCAGCTGCATATGTATTAACTCGACACAATATACTGCAACTGGAATTCTGTGGCTGATCACTGGCAGCGGGATGCTCTGGCTCCGCTGGCAGTGCGCCCCCATCCGCAGGTTTCCTGGCTGGGTAGGGTGGTTTCAATGGGAAATACCATTGACAGCTGCAGGAATAGAGAATCCCATCACCAGTGAACGGTGAGTTGCCCCGCCACCAAGAAACACGTGACTGGGGACCAGAGAATCCAGTCCTCTGTATTTTTATATTCATTCACATTTAAATGCTGAAACATGGGTCAGAACTTGTAAGGGGTCATATAATTCTGGCCATGGTCTAGTTTGCTTTTAACTTTGGTTAGCTTTATGCTGCACTTGCAAGGGCAATTAGAGTGCGTGACTTATTAACATACATAGAAATAAACAACGTAACTAAGTGGACAGAGTTTGGCTGAATGTTGTAGAAATTAATTTAGGTGATTTAAAATTCCACATGAATCATATAATTATGGTATCGGCCATATGCCTTGATTTTAACCGGAAAGGGGTTTGACCTTTCCCTGGAAAGCTGGCAAGAAGAGTGGGGATGTGGAGGCCTTCAGTAAGGCAAATATGGACCCCACCAAAGATTTTAACCTTCTTAATTTAACCTGATCAGCTTAGGAGGCTTCGGAGAATATGTTCGGGGTTGGGTATATGGTTTAGTAGGCACCAGACATTTGGGCATTAATCGATAGGCAGACTTCTTTTAGGGTGCAAAGAGATAGCCAACAAGAATTTGGGCACAGCAATGGGGAGGTAAGGGATACATACACCATCAGGATCTGCATTTCGATATCCAGAGAATGGCAGGACATTTTCCCAGGTGATCTTGAGTGCCCATTTAGGGGTGAAGCTTGAAATACCAAGTTCTGACCCATAGTATTCGTTCACTTGTGTTTTAAGATCATTCTGGAAATTCCGACTATGAAGATCAGTCCTGTCTTGGAAATCAAACACCTGAAAAAAAAGTGCTGTTGTTAGTTCACCTTTACTTTGCCTCCCGAGAGAAAATGTATTATGTAACTAATTATGTAAAACTGCTCACTATAGGAAATTTATAATTAACAACTCGTATATGGTACAGCAAATGAGAGTCAGTAAATGCAGTAACTGTAACAACATCAAATGCTGGAAATACTCTGCAGGACAGACATTTGTGGAGAGGGAAACAAAGTTATTATTCACGTTTATGACCTTTCACCAGAAATAATCATTCATAGTATTTTGCTCTTACAGTAACTACATAACTATTCTTGAATCCGTTACAGTCAACTCCATTTTTTAAAAAAACTGATTGGTGTCATGTGAGGGTGCCTTTAAGAAAAGGGTGTTTTATCAAATGGCTGCAGTGATGTCATTGTGTGGGTAGAGCTGGTTGTGATTCTGTCTTTTACTTTCGTTTTGAGCTGGAAGCTGCTTTGTGGCTGTGAGTTTTTGTTTGGTTTCGCTTTTCAGTTGGGGAGCTGCATTCAAACCAGGAAGGTGTATTTTGGTCTCCCTCTCCTCTGCATGCCAGAGAATGTCTCCAGACTACGTAATAACTTCAAAGTAATACCTGTTTCTGTAAGGAATGCAAACCTACTTTTTGGAGGGAGAAAAGGGTGTTTGGCTTATGAATGTTGTTAGGAAAGTTACTAAGGATTACCTATAGGCTACTGTATCTTTGGGGGGATATTTGTGTTGGCAGTTGACAAGATGTTTACTGTGTGTTTATGAAATGTTAACTGGATTCATAGAATACACATTGTTTTGTTTTAAAATAATTAAGATCTTTGTTGCATAACACCTGGAAAATGGCCCTTGTACTCCTCATGACCAAAATCTATTAAAGTTGTAGGTCAGGTGAACTCAGTGATATACTTTGTGTTCTCTAAACCCTAGCTTTTTTTTGTAAAAGTGACAAAGCTTGTTCTGCGACATCATCCTCTCCTGGACTACTGTCCAGAATGGCTGGATACTGGACGATGAAGGAACATTTATAGGAGACGGCCTGTTGGCTATAAGCCCTCCACTCACCAACAGTAAAAGGCAAATAATGCAATCAATAGATGATTCCAAGTTCCTTACTTTTTGTAGAGTTTCTGAGCACTTGCTCAGTATTTATTTATGAGGTCACAAAGATGATTGATGCAGGTATATGGAATTCAGTAAGGCCTTTGACATGGCAGACTGGTACAAAAAGGTGAAAGCACACGTGATCAGAGGTGAGCGGGCAAGATGGATACAGAACTGGCTAGGTCATAGAAGGCAGAGAGTAGCAATGGAAGGCTGCTTTTCTGATTGGAGGGCTGTGACTAGTGGTGTTCCGCAGGGATCAGTGCTGGGACCTTTGCTGTTTGTAGTATATATAAATGATTTGGAGGAAAATGTAACTGGTCTGATTAGTAAGTTTGCAGACGACAAAAAGGTTGGCGGAATTGCAGATAGCGATGAGGTCTGTCAGAGGATACAGCAGGATTTAGTTCGTTTGGAGACTTGGGCGGAGCGACGGCAGATGGAGTTTAATTCGGACAAATGTGAGGTAATGCATTTTGGAAGGTCTAATACAGGTAAGGAATATACAATGAATGGTAGAACCCTCAAAAGTATTGACAATCAGCGAGTTCTAGGTGTACAGGTCCACAGGTCACTGAAAGGGGCAACACAGGTGGAAAAGTTAGTCAAGAAGGCATGCGCATGCTTGCCTTCAGTGGCCGGGGCATTGAGTATAAAAATTGGCAAGTCATGTTCCAAGCAGCTGTATAGAACCTTAGTTAGGCCACACTTGGAGTATAGTGTTCAATTCTGGTCGCCACACGACCAGAAGGATGTGGAGGCTTTAGAGAGGGTGTAGAAGAGACTTGTACATAGTACATAGAATTTACAGTGCAGAAGGAGGCCATTCGGCCCATCGAGTCTGCACCGGGTCCTGGAAAGAGCACCCTACCCAAGGTTAACACCTCCACCCAATCCCCATAACCTAGTAACCCCACCCAACACTAAAGGCAATTTTGGACACTAAGGGCAATTCATCATGGCCAATCTACCTAACCTGCACATCTTCGGACTGTGGGAGGAAACCGGAGCACCCGGAGGAAACCCACGCACACACGGGGAGGATGTGCAGACTCCGCACAGACAGTGACCCAAGCCGGAATCGAACCTGGGACCCTGGAGCTGTGAAGCGATTGTGCTATCCACAATGCTACCGTGCTGCCCCGATGTTTGCCAGGATGTTGCCTGGTATGGAGGGCATTAGCCATGAGGAGAGGTTGAATAAACTTGGTTTGTTCTCACTGGAATGAAGGCGGTTGAGGAACGATCTGATAGGGGTCTACAAAATTATGAGGGGCATAGACAGAGTGGATAGTCAGAGACTTTTTCCCAGGGTAGAGGGGTCAATTACTAGGGGGCACAGGTTTACGGTGCAGGGGGCAAGGTTGAGTGGAGATGTACGAGGCAAGTTTTTTTTTTTACACAGAGGGCAGTCGGTGCCTGGAACTCACTGCCGGAGGAGGTGGTTGAAGCAGGAACGACAGTGACGTTTAAGGGGCATCTTGACAAATACATGAATAGGATGGGAATAGAGGG
The DNA here is from genome assembly GCF_902713615.1 of Scyliorhinus canicula. Taxonomy (NCBI): domain Eukaryota; kingdom Metazoa; phylum Chordata; class Chondrichthyes; order Carcharhiniformes; family Scyliorhinidae; genus Scyliorhinus; species Scyliorhinus canicula. The sequence continues at coordinate 127,561,872 of NC_052158.1, read as the reverse complement.
ATACGGACCCGGAAATCGAGAAGATTTTACTCTAGACGGGCAGCATGGTCAGCGCAGGCTTGGAGGGCCAAAGGGCCTGTTCATATGCTGTATTTTTCTTTGTTCTTTATTACCTGTTAGTTTAGATGGCTAATTTTACAATCATGATGTGGAGCAGTTGGAACCAGCTTGCATTGGTATGCTGGCCTTGTGTGATTTGGTGAAGCAGTTTCACTTGCATCTGACCAACTGGATTAGGCTAGTTGTTCATTTATTGCAAAGTGTGTAACAGCAATTGTTAAAGACCTGATGAAGCCCTTTAGCGGAACAGCTTGGGCCTTATAAAGTGGTCACCCTTCAGTGTTTATGGAGCTGATATTTTGTGATAAAGATCCTGTTGTGTCAGATTGCAAATTAACTCAGGATGAATGATTCTTGGAGTCCTCTCAGGGTGGAAATGAGATACACTAGGACTCGGGATTGGGCTCACTTTATTTCAGAAGCCATTGCTTCCAAGCCAAAATGTTCTGATTTTTTTCCAAAATGTTCGCTTGGGCAGATAAAACAGAGGGCTGCCCATCAGCTTTTCCTGTCAATATCATGCTGGTGGGGCAAAAAGGAGCGCCTGATTTAAAAAAAGTAAAAATAAAATAAATAATCGAACAAAGAACAAAGAAATATATAGCACAGGAACAGGCCCCTCGGTCCTCCAAGCCTTTGCCGACCATGCTGCCCATCTAAACTAAAATCTTCTACACTTCCTGGGTCCGTATCCCTCTATTCCCATCCTATTCATGTATTTTCCAAGATGCCCCTTAAATGTCACTATCGTCTCTGCTTCCGCCACCTCCTCCGGCAGCGAGTTCCAGGCACCCACTACCCTCTGTGTAAAAAACTTTCCTCGTATATCTATGTTCTATGTTCTATCTCCTCTAAACCTTGCCCCTGAGTAATTGAACCCTCTACCATGGGAGAAAGCCTCTGACTATCCACTCTGTCTATGCCCCTCATAATTTTGTAGACCTCTATCAGGTCACCCCTCCCCTTCCCCCAATGACTCCCATGAGAACACCTTGGACGGGGGCTCAGAGGACATTTAACTGCATTCAAGGCACAGCTATCATCCTCACCCTGCACCAGTGCAGAGACACACACCTCGGTGGGTGACAATAGTGGACAGGCTTCTGCTGCACATTCTGTTGAACATCACAAAGTTGTTGATGTACATCAGGTGGAGGCAGGAATGCCCAGGCGACACATCGGTCTGATCTGCTGGATCCCAGGACCCAACTAGGTCCCAGTCAGATGCTGAGCCTCTGGACCAGGTTTACCAAGAGCTGAGGCAGACACTATGGTGCGCATGAGAGATTCAAAAGGGGATGTCAGCAACACTCCAGCAGGTCCATGGCCGATTGGAGGAGTTCCAGAGGCTATGGGCGACAAAGTTTGTGCCAGCAATGCTTGGCATCGAGGCCAACAATGCTGGGGTGGCGACTGCAGTGGAGAACCTGGTGCACAACGTCGGCAGCATGAGTGGAAGTGTCCGCGTCGTAGCTCAGTCAGCGATGGTCATGGCTGAGTGCCTTGACAGCATGTCCCAGTTACTGGTGGGCATAGCTGAGGCACTGCGGAACATGTCTCCATCTCAGATAGGCATAGCTGGGGCACTGTAGAGTATGTCCCAGTCGCAGGTGAGCATTGCCGGGATGCTCCAGAGCAGGTCCCAGTCACGGAGGAGCATCGCAGAGGGCATTGACACTGTATTGCAGACATTGGGAACCGCCAGGACTGGCAGATGGTGCAAGGGCAGCCGGGGTTTTATCCATCTGTCCCAAGGGAAATCCCAGGGCAATATGGGCACAGACCGAGAGGGAACGCTGGGCGCCAACCAGAGCCACCCTCTGGAGTGACAACGGCACATCTCGTATTTAGCACATGGAACAGGGTGACAGTGGGGCATGTTTCTCCGGTAATGCGATGGGGCTCACCAGTCCCAGGACCCCAGAGGATGACTGCCAGGAGCATCGAAGGTCAAGGGATGTGGTAGGCAGCAGGCTGCCTCCACCACTGATGTGCATAATGAGGACACACAGACACAGCAGTAGAGAACGGAAGGCTAAGCAGGACGAGGATCACAGAGGGCACTTGGGGGGGGGAAGGGGGAGGCTGCGTTGTGGGAGGGTTGGAAAGAATGGGGCAGCACTATCTGGAGATTGGGGCAGTTGGGGACACGTGTTTATAATATTATGAAATATTTGCCTCGAGAAATATGATGCCTCTGGCACCAATGCCATGCCCCAGCTTCCTGGACATGGAGGTGCTCGATGCCAGGAGGGAAATGATGGATGAGGCCACGTGATATGTAAAGCGGGTGAGGATGAGGGCTCACTTGCCCTCCGGGATTGCCGGAATGTGGTAGCTCCGCCCACAGGGAGCAGTATAAATATTCATAAGTTTCCCTGAGATGCCATTCTACAGCTGCAGCCGAAGGAATAGCATCTCACTGTAATAAAGCCTCTCTTGTACCGATTCGAGTCTGTGTGCAATTGTTAGCGCCACAATTTATTACAGTGAGATTTTCCAACATCATGGTCATCAGAATTAAGCCTGATCACCGGCAGCTGGATCCGCAGTTGCCGCACGCCAGGAAAGACTTTAACCACTGGCTGGCTGTTTTCGAGGCCTACATCACCTCAGCGGACCCATCACCATCGGAGGCTCAGAAGGTACAACTCCTATACTTAAGGTTGAGCTCCAGCGTGTTCCCGCTGATTCAAGAAGCGCCTAACTACGCCCGGGCCATGGAACTTCTCAAAGAGAATTACAGCCAGTCGACAAACACTGTTTACGAGACATGTACTCGCCACTCGCGTTCAGTGAGTCGATTGAGGACTTCTGGCGGGCCCTTATCCCTCTGGTACTGGACTGTGACTGCCAGGCCATCTCGGCCATGGAAAATTCAAATCTCCTCATGCGGGATGCCTTTGTGACGGGTATTGCATCGGACTCCATCTGGCAACGGCTGCTGGAAGGGGCCACTCTCGACCTTGCGGCAACAAAGACTGTCAATGACGGCTGCTTCCCGTAATATGCAATCCTACCCCGCCCTCCGCACGATCCACCCATCCTACCCCTCGTGGACCCCGCAATCGACCCCCCCGACTGGGGCTGCTCCCATGCAGTATGCCCGCGCTGCTCGCCGCACAGCACACCCTGGGGGTCCCCGCTGCTACTTCTGCGGTCAGCAGAAGCACCACTGCCAGCGCTGCTCGGCCCGCAAATCCTGTGACCTGCAAATCCTGTGGCACGAAAGGCCACTTTGCAGCGGTGTGTCAGGCCCGCGCCGTTGCCGCTATCACGCCCGAACTCTCCCCTTCGCCTCAGCCGATCGCGCAATGGGCCCTGCCATCCGCTGCTCCCGGGCCACGTGCGATCAGTGGGTGTCGCCATCTTCCTTCCCCGACTCCACGTGCGATCAGTGGGCGCCGCCATCTTTCGCCGCCCCACCATGGGCGCCGCCATCTTCATCCTCCGACTCCATGTGCGTTCAATGGTCTGTTTCAAAGACCAGCGACACCTGTACTCCTTGTGCCATCGCTGGCCTCCCCCTCTGGGCCCGACCGTGGCCTGATGGGCAGTCGGGTCCTCAGGGTGTGGGGGGTGGCCCTGAACATGGGCCGCTGCCTTGAGCCTCTGTCAATGATGCTGCTGCCGCCTTCTGCACTGCCCGGCCTGCCAGCAGCACCACCAAGGGTAGCTTCTGCGGGCTCCAAGATATCGTTCATTACTGTCAGAATTGGAGAGGGTGTGAGACTGACAACCAGCGGTGTCTTCCGCCCCAGGACCCTCCACATCCCTCAATGCTCTACCTATCCCCTGCCACCCAAAACCTCCTGCTCACGCATCCTCCGACTGAAGTGGGGGGTCCCTGCTCCCAAAGCCCCACACCCTATATACCAGACACTCGCATGTATCGTTCCCTGGACAGGGTGTTGGTGCCCTCCCCGGTGCATACACCCACCCTCAGGTTGCCAATATGTGCCAGTGCTGTGGCCCAGCCCCAGGGTGTTCAGATGTCGGCCGCTGGTGTTGCCTCCGGCAGTGTCCAGGCATCAAGGGCTGATTGGGAGGTCAGGCTGTAACTCCCACATGCTATACATCTAACCACAGGGACCCACTTGAGAGGTGTTTGGTGCTGAATTAACTACGATTACCCATTCCCTATTAGCAATTGCTTTCAGCTGAGCAGCCGGAGGCATTCACGGCCAATGGGAGATATGGGTGGATGGTGAGGCAAATGGGCTGGGGTTGCCATGTTTCTCATAACATCACGATGGATTCCCGATTTCGCCAACGTGAGCAGGCGAGTTAGATCTCAAACAGATTGGTGCCTGCCACGGTTCTCCATTTTGGCCTCTCCTGTGGTTCGTTGCGCTCTTGCTTAAGTGTAACACGGCCATTAAATTGCGCCTTAAGTGTGGGCTAAACCAGGGAGAACTCCCTAGAGCCCCCCAAAAATGAGGTTAAATACTGTTGGAGAACCCATGGACAGAGCCGGTAGGAAACTCCCAGCAAAACCAGCCAGAAGTTCACTTCAAAACATTTGTTAGATCGCATCCGCTGTTTTGGGTCTCCAATTTGATTCTTTGTCCCCTCCAGTCTTATCGCCCCCCCCCCCCCCCAAAAAGGGAGTAGAAATAGCTCCCCCACACAGATTTCTGTTGACAGTATCGAGAGCAGCGAGAGAAGCTTTTGTGTTAAGATTTGGCCTTGAAAGAACATCCAAATTAAATTTCAAGTCGGAACAGGTTATAAATCAAGTTTTACTTTTCATTAATTTTAACACTGGTAAAGTTTTGCAAGCAACATCTCCAATTTGAAAGCTAGTTTCAACTTATGGCTTTTTTTATTCATATATTCTCGGATGGTTATAAAATAATATCTGCGGTAAAGGTGAAGTATGATTCTCTGTACCTGGTAGTAAATGCGTCCTGTTCCTCTTGTCAAGTCTGCATCATCCCAGAAAACAGCAATCATTGGTGGTAGGAAATAATAGCTGCGCCCGAATGCCCAGAATGGACTTGGGTATACATACTGAAAGTACTCATTTTGTCTTTGAAATATAATCAGTCCATTATCTGAAAACTAAATGAAGACAGTTTATTATACAATCATGTTGGTTTAATTTCAACAGAGAGCAAATCTTTCCTCTGTGCTTTTGATTAATTTGGATATGATTCCTGTGGAATTTCCAGCAATGCTATTGCCTGGAATAATGATAGATAAAAGTTAAATTGCTACAGGAGTAATTTCAACCTTAAATGGTGACCCATAAAATTCCTTCAAGTTGCTGCTCAGATAAGAACACCATCTGGCTAGTGTTCCATTGTAACATTTGCTTTTTGAGGCCAGACGTTCTTGCTTTGTGGCCGTGGCAGGAAGTGGCTGCAAAATTCTCACTCGCAGTAATTCAGATGAGATTTTATGGCAAAAAGAGGCCCGAAAAGACTGAGGGAGCGATCCAATGGAGATGTTTCGAGGTGTCATTTGTGGCAGGATTTTCTGGGAGTTTCCCCGAGTTCCGCATCGTTATCCACCCAACACTTAAGTCACTTTTTGTGGCCCTGGGAAGTTCAGGGCACACTTAGAATTTTGTTCATAACTGGGGTGCTGAACTCAAGACATTGGGCTGCCGTTTGGAAAGGGTGCCCCACTTCTAAGAGAGCTTCTGGATCCCCCAAACACCCACCCATGGGCAATGTCTCCCCCTCCCCCCCCCCCCCCCAAGTGAGGATGCCTTGCTATGGGTCCCTGGAGGCTCCCTCTTCAGCTCCAACTCCTACAGGCACCCTTCTTCCAGGACCCCCACCCCAGCCTCAAAGAGGCCCCATCTTACCTGCCAGAATTCACCACCCTCCATACCTCCACTCCACCCTCCTTTATTGGGCATGGTTTACCTTGGGCCCTGACCCAGGCTGGCAAAGCCAAGATGGCCGTGTTATAGGAAGAGGGCCACCCTGTCCTATCCCTGACCGCCCATCCAATAACCTCGAAGATCCCCCCCCGGGTGCTGTTCCACCTGATCCACGTTTGTGTGGATCAGCACCCGGCTGGGGACTCCCAGGGGATGCCGTTAGATGCCAGGAGGCTGGTAGATCCCGGATGTGTAGACCTTAGTAGGTTTAAGGCCGACTTACGTGAGCGCAGTTTGGTCACGCCCACTGTGGGTAGGTCCCTGATCTTGACTCCTTGCGGGACTTGGGTAGATCCAGTGAGGCATAATGGCTGCCAGGAAGCCAGAGGGAGGTTTCTCCCTGCACCCACTAGCCACGTTGCATTCCCGTTCGAAGGCAATTATGCCGGTATATCTCGCCCCAACAGTACCGTCACTTGCCTGCTGCTGTCAGGTGGCACGTGATTGCCTGTCACTTCCCATCAAGTCCTTCACTGTTGCTGAGTCAAAGCCTTTCTGGACAGCACGGTAGGTTTTCCTACAACACATGGGCTGCAGCGGTTCAACAAAGCAGCACACCAGCACATTTTCAAGAGCAATTAATGATGGACAAAGAAATGCTGGCTGGCACAGTGGTTCGCACTGCTGCCTCAAAGCTCCAGGAACTCTGGTTCGATTCTGACCTCGGGTGACTGTCTATGTGTAGTTTTTAAGTTTCTCCCCGTGTCTGCATGGGTTTCCTCTGGGTCTCCAGTTTCCTACCACAGTCCAAAGTTGTGCAGGTCCTGCCACAAATGACACCTCAAAACCTTTCCATTAGATCGCTCCCTCAGTCTTTTCGGGCCTCTTTTTGCCATAAAATCTTATCTGAATTACTGCTAGTGGAATTTTGCAGCCACTTCCTGCCGCGACCACAAAGCAAGAACTTCTGGCCTCAAAGCAAATGTTACAATGGAACACGAGCTGTGTGAGGTGAATTAGCTATCTTTAATTGCCCCTTAGTGTCCAAATGTTGGGCGGCGTTGTAGGGATAGGGCAGGGGACTGGACCTAGGTAGGGTGCTCTGCGGAGCAGGGGCTTGAGCAGACCAGATGAGTTGAATGGCCTTCTTCTGCACTGTAGGGATTCTATGATTCAGACCAGTGACACTTGCATTCCATGAATATTAAAAAGCTGCTTCGAAGGATCAGACAATCAGCGGACAGGTGGCAAATAAGGCTTTGGAGTTAATTCAGGGCCTCAACTTTGGAGCTCTAGGTCTGTTTCTCACCCATCCAAACTAACAAAAGACAGGATTTTATTGCTCTGACACTGACAGTCATAATTGTGAGCGGATTGGAGAAATTCGGAAAGCTGTTGACCACAGTTCTACAGGTTTTCCCTTCCCACCCGATGTGACGAGTCGGAAAATCCCGCATGTGGTGTTAAAACCATGGGGTGGGATTTTACTTCCGGTCCCGCTGCTGTCAATGGGATTTTCCATGTGCTCACCCTTTCCTGCCGAGGTACACACGGTGGGGGGGGGGGGGGGGGGGGGGGGGGTCATTGTCGGCAAGACAGGAAGATCCCACAAGTGGGAATGACTGGAAAATTTTGGTCATGGTCTATATCTGTTAGGGTTATCATTAAAATTGTATCAATCAAACCTATTAAAGCAGCTAATTCAATTACAACCCGAGTGAGAGAGCCACACTGGCTTTCCTGCTGAGCAGAAGCAAATTTAACTGGCTGTAACACATTCCTAAGATCTGGAATGCATCACCTAAAAGGGTGATAGAAGCTGTAATGTGAGAGTACCTTTAAGAAATGGGTGTTTACTATTGCAGTGATGTCAGAGTGGGTGGAGTTGGGCTGTCTGTCAGCTTTTTACTTTTGTTTATGAGTAGGCTGCAGGTTGTGTTTTTAGTTTAGTTTAGTTTTCGGTGTTAGATCTGAAGCCAGACCAAGCAGGTGTACTGCTGTTCTCTCTGTCATCAAAAGACTATCTCTTGATCATTTGGTGAATTCAGAATTAGAAATGTTTTCAGTAGTGACTTTAACCTGATGTGCTTCTGATAAAGGTTTTGTTTTAAAGTTGGATGGATGTTAAAAAGGAAAGCCTAAAGGATTACTTAGTGTTGTGGTCTTTGGGGGTTGTATTTGAATTGACGGTTGCTAAGATGTTCACTGTACCCACTAGCCATGTTGCACTCCCGTTTGATGTTCACTGCAAAAGGGTAACTTGAGTTCATAGAATAAACATTGTTTTGCTCTAAAAAATACTTTTCCATTTCTGCTGTCCCACCCCTGTAGAGTGGGCCGTGTGCTCCCCATACCACAAACTATTAAAAGTTGTGGGTCAGGTGAACTCATGATACACTTTGGAGTTCTCTAAAACTTGGCCCGTAACAAATCATAATCAATCATAATTTCCTAAAGGAAAGTTGATATTTACTCGAAAATGAGAGATTTGCAGGGCTGTAGGGAAAGAGCAGGAAAGTGGGTATTATTGGACAACTATTTCAGAGCTGGACACAGACACAGCAGATTTGATTAGATGCCTCCTGTGCTTTATAGTTTTATGACAGCTTACACACTGACTGTCAGAAGTCTAAGACCAATGTATCTTTGGTGAATATCCACAAGCATACACTCCCAAAATACTTAAGAGTGGGAGCTCTGTCGATTTTTCTGCTCTGCAGCCTAGACTGCTCGTGTCCCTATCATTATCCTCTGTCCTGATTGTGAACCAAACCTATGTCTTTTGTTCTCCATGTGTGGCTTAATTCCACCTGAATCACTGCACACAATAAATGAATCATTGTGAACTCCTGATACCCAACATTTTAAATATGAAACATTGCTGAATTTGTGTATTAAATACATGATAAAAGGTTTAAAAAGTGGTTTACTCACTGTAGTATAAATAAGCACCTTAGAAATTTTTAATGCTACTACTGTAAAATTAACTGTTTCAAAATAAAATTCTTAAACCTACATATAATCTGTAGTAAAATGCATCATCAAAAGGAAAGCCAGTTGGGATGCTGATGACTGGGGAGATGATATCATTTGCTCTTCCTTGGAGTTGTACATCGTTAACTTCTGTTCCATAGTTAAATAGTCGCTTCTCTATAAAGGAAAAAGCACAATTACGTCATTTAAAATCAAATGCCATCATATAATTGTTACAAAATCATATTGAAGAGTAAACCCTAATTTTGCATTCATTCATTTTCAATTGTTGACAATATTAATGTCTAAGTCGGGAAAAGAAGAACAAGTGGCGACATGTCAACACAGTAGTCAGCAATGCTGCCTCATAGCGTCAGGGATCCGGATTCAAATTCAGCCTTGGGTGGCTGTTTGTGTGGTGTTTGCACTTTCTCCCAGTGACTGCATGGGTGTCCTCCGGGTGCTCTGGATTCCTCCCACAGTCCAAAGATGTGCAGGTTAGGTAGACTGCCATGATAAAGTTGCCCCTTAGTGTTCAGGGAATGCACAGGTTAGGTGGAGTTGGGGAGGGGGAGGGTTGCAAAAATAAAAGTTCAGTTTTATTTTGATACTAATTTCCAGGTAATTTATTCCAGAAATCTAAATCTTTGGGCAGGTGTATTTGACTTCTGATCTTAGTTTTTAAAAAAGATGTAACTTCCTTTTGTGTTTGAATAGTTTGCTGGTTAGTACAATATGGGAATGTAACTTTGGGGAAACCAACAATGGACCCAAACTCCACAAGGTTACATTCTTAACAGAGAGGTAAGCAGAGAGGGCGAGAGGTACTTTTGTTTTAGGCTGTTTGCTGCAGGGTGTGTTTTAGTTTTGTTATCAGTGTTGGAGCTGAAGCCAGACCAAGCAGGTGTACTGCTGTTCTCTCTGCCATCAAAAGACTATCTCTTGATCATTTGCTGAATTCAGAAGTATAAATGTTTTCAGTCGTGACTTTAACCTGATGTGCGCTTCTGTTAAAAGGTTTTGTTTTTAAGTCATATGGATGTTAAAAGGAAAGTTTAAAGGATTACTTAGTGTTGTAGTCTTTGGGGGTTATATTTGAATTAATGGTTGCTAAGATGTTCACTGTATGTTTTAAAAAGGTTAACTTAAGTTCCTAGAATAAACATTATTTTTTAAAGCAAAACACTTTTCCATTTCTGCTGTACCACCCCTGTAGAGTGGGACGTTTGCACCCCACACCACAATCTAGTAAAAGTTGTGGGTCAGGTGAACTCCATGATACACTTTGGGTTCTCTAAACCCTGGCCCATAACAACATTGAGGATAGAATATAAATGCAAAGAAATTATATTGGGTTATCGTCTGTTTCAATGGTGACTTTCAGGCTAAGATAGTCAGAAAATATCTCCTGTGCCCTTGTGGCGACAAGAGCTTTTCAATCAAGAGCAGCATGGCATTTATACAATGATATGCTTGCTCCTGGTACCAGTCGCAGCACCATGCTTGGTCTTTCTTGAAAAGATGCTACAAGGGTTCGGTGACCTGTGTGAGATTAGATAAATAATTTGTCAAATGGTTCACCATACCCAGGAAACTCTGGAGACCTAGAATCAAGGAGGGGGTTGGGAACTTGCTGGAAGGTTTTGTTTTCCCATAAGTCGCCTGTAATGCTTTTGTTGCTGACGATGTATCCTAAGAACCAAAGTCTTGGCGAATCGGCATTTCTCATTCGGTGCTTCCTGCAAGCACGAGTTCTGAGAGTCTTTTGTCGTATTATTACACTGCTGTGTTATTGACCAAAACATCATCCCTATGGCAGGTGACACCCTCTAGGCCTTGCAGAATGCCAACATCATACGTTGAAAGATATTTGGTGCTGAAGTAATTCTGAACAGCAAGCAGTTGAAACAGAAGCCACCAAAGTGGGTGATGAATGTGGTCAGAAATCTGGACTTTCCATCAATTTGAAGTTGCCATATGTTGCTGTTAGCATTGAGCTTTGAAAACACTGTGCTCTTCTGAGGTTTGATCAGCCGGTTGTCCACCAAGGACGTGGTTGGATGACTTTCACCATGGCTTTATTGAGCTGCATCAAGTTGATGCAGATTCTGGTTGACCCGTTTTGTTTTGGGCCTGGAACCTCTTGGGGGACAGTATTCGGTTGGCTGAGCAATGGGGAAGATGACAGCCATTTTGGTCATCTTGTCTATCTGTTTCTGCAGTTATTTCATGAGAGAGTGGACTATTTTATGTGGCTTGAACAGGTACAGGGGCCCAGCATCCTCATTCAATGTAATTCAGTACGTGGTCTTCCATCACTCCAATCTGGTAATGAGATTTGGGAACTCCTTTCTAAATCTGGAACCAGGCTCTTGCTGATACACCTCATCAGTTTCCTGTAGGAGGTTGAGGTCAACACAGGCTCTTTGACTTAAAAGGCAACGTTCTATATTGTGGACGACGAGCGAGGTCTCTGGTTTCTTTTGTCTTTGCACCTGATTATCAACTGAAAAATATGGATTGGCTATGATAATTTGCTCCTTTGTGTACAAAAGGTAAAGTGGGGTTACTGGGATAGGGTGGGGCATGGACATTAGTAGGGTGCTCTTTCAGAGGATTGGTGCAGACTCAATGGGCTGAATGGCCTCCTTCTGCTCTGCAATGATTCTATGAAATCCAGGATCTTTCATCGTATTCAAGAAACATTGGTGTGTTTCCTCTTTGGGTGGTACTTCAATCTCATGAATCATCTTGCCTTCCTTTGTCTGGCTGTTTTAGCTTTGCATAACTTTCTGAAGTACCCCATATGGTTGCAATTAACAGAGTGCTGGGCATTGATCATGCCTGGGAGTCACTTGGCTCCATAGTGCTGGCATGGTTGCCCAGCTTCTTGTGGTTAGTTAAGAGTATTGTTTCCCTTGGGTATGGAGTGTCCCAGCTCCTCTTCTGTTTATCTGATTTTGTTTTGGCTCCTCAAGGCGGATCTCTACTGTAAACAGATTTCAGATTGCCTGACAATCTGAGTGGCCTTTTCAAGGGTCAAATCTTCCTTTACTTGAAGCATGTCTGACAAGAATATTATCTGCCACTCCAATAACAATTATGTCTCTTATAACCTCTAATCTAAGGCCACTGAAGTCACAGCCTTCAGCCATTCTGTGCAGCTTATAAATGAAAGAGTAAACGGGTTCTCCTGGTTGTTCAACACTTTAATTAAAACTTGTTCTCTCCAGGGTTTTGTTACTGGTCAGAAAAAAAATTGTTGCAAGGGATAGTGAAAACTTGTGGAAGAAAATTATTTTGCATAGCACTGATTAAAGTGTTGCTGTGCAGATTCCTCAGAGGATAACACTGCTGTGGGCTTCTACCTGCATGGCCCATGTGCATGGGCTGTGCAGGTCGCAACTGAAGGTGTTGTCTGCCCTTGAGAATCTATGTAGTCTACTTATCGCAGCTTTGAAGGGGTAATACATGAATTAATTTCTTCCCCAGGGTGTGAACGCGTCTTATACATGTTTACAACCACAATATAGGGTCAGTTCTTTTTTTACGTACTTATTAGTTTTATTTGGTGAATATTTATTATATTGACAGTGTTTTTAAAAGCAATGGCTAGAATTTTCACTTTTTCAGGCAGTGTGTTGGACCAGGCTGGAAAAGCTGTGCCGACTTTCTCTGCCAAAATGTTAGCGACATAGAAAAAAAGCCAAGGGATGGGTTGCCCCACCAACAATTTAGATTTTTAAAAAATCGGCGTGCCATTTTAATAAAACGTCCAGGTGCATGCCATGGGAGGCCAATCAGAGGCCCATAATTAGTTTCAAATTTAATATGATGGGGTTCCAGTCAATGAATGTGGTGAATTCCGTTAGGTCATTGGGGAGCAGGGTCAATCGTGTCACACCTTTACATCAGCATGAAAGACTATTTAGCCATTTCGCAGGATTTCCCATTCTCATCGCCATTTATGGCAAATACGAATGAAAGCGCAAAATCACAGTCAATGTTGGAAGGATAAATGTGAAAGATAGAACCAATAAAAGTTATGCCCATCTCACTCTAAGATTAATATAGGAATGTTATTAAACCTGTATAATGCAGCAGATGATTGCATGGTACTTTGAATTTTCATAAAATTAATATTGATGAGTTAAAATTAATTGAGCTATTTCAAGAAATTATAATCCATTTTAATGCTTTAATAAGTTATCATTCAAATGATCAATCCCAAAGATTACTATAAAAAAATAATAATGTGGATGTATGAATTCTGTTGTGTATTGACTTTGCAATTTACGGACAAAGATGTGAAATCCAGAGACTAAATTGTGAGCACATTTTGGGCGGAATGGGTCGGAGAATTGCCGAGGGGGGGGGGTGAATCCTGCCCCCGCCGGCTGCCAAATTCTCTAGTGCCGGGTATTTGGCAGGGTGGGAATCTCGCCGCGCTGGTCGGCGGCCACTAGCAGCGGCCCCCAGGGAGATTCTCCGGCCGGCGATGGGCTCAGTGGCCTCCCATTTTTGGTCAGTCCCGCGAGTGTATATTATACCAGGTATTTGCCGGCCGGACCTGGCTGTGCGGGCGGCCTCTGGTATCATCGGAGTTGGGGGGCGCAAGGAGATCTGGCCCCGAGAGGTGCCCTCAAGGTGGCCTGGCCCGCTATCAGGGCACACCGATCCTCAGGCGGGCCTATGCCGTGGTGGCACTCTATTCTTCCCCGTTGGCCGCTGTGGTCCTCCGCGATGGCCAACGCGGGGATGAACCTCCCCTGAGCATGTGCGGGGTTGAGCCAGCATACACTGGCACTCCCGCGCATGCGCCAACTCACACTGGCCGGCAGAGGCCCTTCCGCGCCAGTTGGCATGGCGCCAAGCTCCTTCTCCGCCGGCTGGCACAGCTTAAACCACTCCGGCGCCGGCCAAGCCCCTGAAGGTACAGAGGATTCCGCACCTTTGGGGCGGCCCGACGGCGGAGTGGTTCACACGACTTCTTCGCGCTGGAGTTGCCCACCCCGCCGATTCCCGCAGAATCCCACCCTTTATTACCATATTGATCACGCTAATTCTCTCATGAAATTATACCTCTGCAAATGATGCCGTCACCTTCATACCCATCCTTACAGGAACATGTGTAGAATCCATTTGTATTTGTACAGTTTCCAGCATGCCGGTCACAATTGTGACTGCCAGTGGAACATTCATCCACATCTGAATCAGAAAGATGATAACATGAAAAGAGTCTGTTTTATATTATCTATTAATAAGCAACAAAAAATAACAATCTGAAAGGAATTGCTCTGTATCACAACTATCTATATAATATGTAGATTGTGATGTTTGTTAGGTGAATTAGACATTCTGCGTCGCCGAAGAGGCGCCATAGTGTGGCGACTCGGGGATTTTCACAGTAACTTCATTGCAATGTTGGTGCAAGCCTCCTTGTGACAACAAAAGATTAAAACTAAATTAAAATTAACATTTATGGGAGTAATCATTGTGTGATGTGCTAAAGCAATCAAATGCGTTTGTGTTAAGCTGCTTTCAGACAGAAACAAACTGAAAATAAACTTTTGCAAAGTACCAGTTTTCTATTTCATTCCCTTCAGATATAACCACGCTCTAATGGGATCTGATGCTGAACAGATAGATCATTGGCAAGTGTATTAAGCTACATTTCCTTCTCTTGCAACACCAACAGCAACAGCCTGTTTTCTGACCCAAATAATGGAGCTGGTTTTGGCAACTCATCCATTCCAAATCCTGGATCCAACTAAAACTTTCTGATAGAGTGGTCTCACTGGATATGTTCTATTTCACCCAGGCTCCATTGCAATTCTGCCCCATTTGGACCAAACCTTTAAATTCTGAAGGGTCACAGCGAACTATCAGTGCACCTTCCACCCATCTTTTAAACAAAGAGGAACGCTGAGTTACCAAACTTACAAGGCAAATTCTTCCAATTGCAGCTTGTAAAGCCTTCGGAGAACTTGCACCATTTGGGCCTGGAATGTGAATCCATTTGAGGCATTTTGAAGTCTCTAAATCATTTGTTAACTAATTGTTAATAAACTAAATTCAAGAGGATTTCCAATTGGGAGCTGAGAGGATTTCCAATTGGGAGCTGAAAATGTTGCTGTTGTTAATCCTTGGCCAATTTGGACCTCTGAATGATGACACTCACCTCTGAAGGGTGGACTGATTTGGACAGCTGGCACTGATTCATTCTTGCAGATACCAGTTGCAATCCCCTGCCATGAAAATGACCTACTTCAAGGTCACTGATTTTGGGAGAGAGGGTTATGCTCCATTGTGCTCACACCAGTCAACATTAATCAGAGGAATTTTCAGCTGATTATCAATGAACGCTATTTGATAGCCACACAATAAGTTCTAGATATACTTAATTATTTGTTCAATAATTAAGAGGACAAATAATTAGGAGGGCAACAATTCTCATACCTGGTAAAACTACATATCAACCAATTATTGAGTTGCTTTGATATAATTCTCATTTTCTGATTCTTTGCATTCGATGATCTTGTTTCTTTGGTTTTAGTATTAAAACAAAATGAATGAAGTGAAATACATTGTACCTGTACTGCAGTCTTTGCCTTTCCAATTGATTGGGCATATGCAAAAATAGTCATTAATGAGGTTCTGGCAGAACCCATTATGTTGGCATGGCTTCCTCGCACAGTTATTAATTACTGTATTTAAACAAAGGAAAAGTTTATCAGACTCTAATACAGTTAGGGGAGTGTTACAATTAAATTTTCTTCAAATTACTTTTAATCATGGCACAACATGGTGACCAGTCCACCCGCAGCTGGGTCAATCCCAGCGGTTGTAGGATGTAGCCTTGAAAAGGTCCTCAATTAGCTACTTTGGGACCTCAAATAGGAGTGGGACAGGAAATTGACAACAGGCTTTTTTGCCCAGAACGCAATTTGGATGGAGGCAAGAGGTCGTGGGGTTTGGGTAGGTCACCATCCTGCGTAAGGATCTGCCCTTCCTGCTTCCAAACCCACCATCAGTTAGAGCACAAAGTTTTGCCCACGGTGTGTAGAATGAGAAATTGGGGTAATGTTCACTTTTATCGGAATCGGATTATAGAATAATTGATAGCCCGACCAGAAAAATATATGTTGGTTGCTTCCTCCCTTTCTCCTCCTATTTCTCTTCATCATGCTTGTCTCATAACTGGGCTATAATTGCTAAGTAGTACAAAGAAAGGTGGGAATGCAAACCGTGAGGAGGATACTGCTGAGGGAATTCCTGAGCTGACCCTACAACAATGGAGGGGCAACATTATATTTCAAAGTATTTCAAGTGGATGCTCAGTTGTTGAGTGTTTTCATGGCAATGTCTAAAATAGTTTGTGTTTTTAAAGGAATTATGGCATCTGGGGATAATGCAGGAAGGTGAAGTTGACTAGTAATGATCGCACTGAACAATGGAACTTCAGTTCCAACTTCTTATGTTCTTTTGTTCTTAAGCCATAATGGTGTGTAACATAGAAGTGAATGTGCCTGCTCCCCTTGTCCTTCAGGTAGTTGAGCTAGTGTTGTTAAAGAAGCCTTGCTCAGTTTCTGCAATACATCTTATTGATGAAACAGACTTTTAGAACTGTGTGTCAGTGCTGGAGAGAGTGAATGTTTAAGGTTGTGGAAGTGGTTTTGATCAAGTGGACTGCAGTTTCTGGATGGCACTGAGATTTGTTTAGTTTGGTTGGAGCTGCACCTCATCCAGACAAATGGGGACAATTCCATCACACTCCTAACTTGTACCTTATAGGTGGTAGTTAAGCTATGGGGAGTCAGCAATCAATGAAAGGCCTTTTAGCTACCATTCTGTTTCCGGTATCTTGAAAACAAAAGCCCTATTTCTGTTAAATGTGGAGCTGAAGTCTAAGGGTGCCCATGGCTTCATGTTGAATTATTTTAATTTAGCCGCTCATCAACTAAATGATTTCCTGAAATCAGGTGATCAAACTAATGTAACCACTAAGGTTGAGACCCTTTAAGAGACAGAAGAGGAGGCAGGAAATACTAAAAGTAAAGCTGCCGTAATCCCAGTTGAACATTGGCTGCTTTCTGCTCTGAGGGGGGAGCTGAATGGTGGTGTTTTAACCCAACCACAGGCGAGGGGCAAGGTTGGGTTAAAAGGGGGGGGGGCGGGGCCGGGGCCGGGGCCGGGGGGGGGGGGGGGGGGCCTTTTCGTGGATAACCTCAGGAAATTGAACCCGAGCTGTAGGCCTTGCTTTGCATCATAAACCAGCTGTCCAGCCAACTGAGCTAAACCGGCCCCAGGAAATATTGAGGGATGAGAAAGACACATGGTGCTAAAGTCAAATAAAAATATAGTCATGGAGAAGATACAAAACCCTCAATCAAATTGTACAATGAAGTATTATTCTTCTCTCTATATATTATAATGAACCATTTCTCTAGTCCACTCAACGGAAAATTGATACATAACGCACTTTCTTGGCAGAGTCGACCAGTATATCCAGGTGAACAATCACAGACAAAGTCATTTATGGAGTCTCTGCAGGTGGCTTCATGAAAGCATGGTTGGCTGGAACATTCATCAATATCTGATAAGATAAACAAAATAAAATATACAAAAATATTCACTACTAAAATAAATTCTTAGTTTTGTTTCTACATCAATAGAAAAAGACAATACAACGAAAAACAGTAAAAGGAACATAATTATAACTCGGTCAAATCTTTTTTTTAAATTTAAAGTACCCAATTTTTTTTTCTAAATAAGGGCCAATTTAGCATAGCCAACCCACCTACCCTGCACATCTTTTGGGTTGTGAGGGTGAGACCCAAGCAGACGGGGAGAATGTGCAAACTCCACACGGAACTTTAAAGAGATTCATATGTTTGTATGTGCATATCAAGTGCAGATAATTTTATTTGACTGTCACTGGATTGTTCCCAAATGCTGAATTCTTAGTATGCTTGTTGTATGGCAGGATCTTGAATCATGATGGCCGGTATTTCCAGCCCCATACCATTGGTTCTCTCATGTGTCACCATTCACATCAG
The DNA here is from genome assembly GCF_902713615.1 of Scyliorhinus canicula. Taxonomy (NCBI): domain Eukaryota; kingdom Metazoa; phylum Chordata; class Chondrichthyes; order Carcharhiniformes; family Scyliorhinidae; genus Scyliorhinus; species Scyliorhinus canicula. The sequence continues at coordinate 127,543,947 of NC_052158.1, read as the reverse complement.
CAGGACAGCTTGATAAGCTGGAACATTTTGGCCATGGTCTTTAAAAAAGTTAAGAATGTACTGCTTACTAGTTTCACAGTTCATTCCTGAAAAGCCTCCGTAACATTGGCATTGGTAACTTCCTCGACTGTTCAAACATGTTCCATTCATACATGGATTCGACAAACATTCATTGACATCTAAAAACAAAAGTCACAATTAGTGTCCATGTCACAAATCTAATACTATTTAAAAGTAAAATTCTGTATTATATGTGATTATCAATTGACTCAATAATAATAATAATGGTATATATATATATATAGAGGAAACAATTGGGGGAGGGTTGTAATCTTGGGAGTGGCAATCAAATAGTAGAGGCACTTGCAAAAGCAACATGTTGTTCCAATTTGAGCAGCCACTTTATTAAAGTGGCCACTACCTTTAAATTTCGCCCATCAATCACTCTGAGCAGCCTCGAATGCCGGGCTCAAAGCTGACTGGAAACGCAGCCACATCAAGTAAAAACGACACCACAAAATCAGTCACGATTTGGATATTGGGCAGAAGATAACAATGCACCATTGAGTCAGCTTTGACTTGGAGTCTGCTGAGTTAGGCAATATTTATAATTGACATTTCATTTGTAATTTTCTTCCACAAATATCATAATAAAAGTGCAGCCTGGCCAACCACAGTCTTTTGCATGCGTTAGATTGTTAAAAGTGGAAAGTTATCTTCAGCAGGTATTTCATAATTTTTTTTTAACCAAAATTCTACTCTGAGGAAGGGAAAAGAAATATGAAAATCTGTATTTGATATACAGGGTGTAATTTTCAGCCTGCGATCACCATCAGAGAGAACGGTGACACGGGTGGAAAATCTGGAGGTTGTTTTTCACGATTTTCCCGGCTCCTCACTGGAGACCTCACAAGGTTCGTGCTCCCAAGGGACAGGAATGTCCCTGCAATATGACCCCCCCCCCCCCCCCCCCCCCCCCCCCACTCTACTCACAAAATATTTATTTCTCACGTCGGCAAGATTTACAACAGCTTTTTAAAAATGAGATTCAGTGTGAGAACTCCCTCCAAGGGCACCCAAGCAAGTAAAGCATGCGCGGTTGCCGTCCTCCCCGCGGGCGCCCCGCAAGACATGCCGGAGTGATCTTGTAGGGCGGCGGAGGAAAAAGAGTGCATCTTTTAGAGATGCGGCCCGCCGATCGGTGGGCACGAATCGCAGGCCAGACCCCCACTGAGCACCCCCCTGGTGCTCGATCCTCCCTCCCCCCTCCCACAGATCGCACACGCAGCGTTCGCGCGCTGTTCACGTCGGCAGCGACCAGGTGTGGTTGGCGTCGGTGTGAACCGGTCAGATTGGGCAGGCCGCTCGGCCCATCCAGGCCGGAGAATCGCCGCTTGACCGTTGGAAACGGCGAGTGGCGATTCTCTGAGCGGCCTGTCGTAAAACTCGGCACGCCATTTTGGGGGGGCTGGGAGAATCGCATGCGGGTGCCAGGCGGCGTGGCAGGAATCACCCGGCACTCCCGCGATTCTCCCACCCGACATGGGGGTTGGAGAATCGCGCCCGGTGTCTTGAACTCGGTAGAGTTTGTTACCGGCTCCATCAGGTCCTGACCCGCTAGAGTAACAACATAAACCCATTCCCACTCATTTTTTTCTTTAAAGAGTCTCAAGATCTGGGGTGAAAACCAACAAGATGCCAGTTTTCGGTCTGTGCTTGTCACTTTGAAAAAACATAGTAAGATTCCATCCACAGTCTCCTCAATGGAATATCTTACCTTCTAAACATGTTTTCCCAGTCCAGCCAGTTACACATTTACAATTATAGGAACCCTGTGTATTGATGCAGGAACCTTTCCCATTGCATGGATTTGATGCGCACTCATCGATATCTGGGGGGAAATTACAACATATGAAAAATATAATGACATTTAAAACAAAACTTATTCATTTTCAACTTTTTTTTGTCCTGTTCCTAATTATTAAAAAATTGCTATGATATAGGCAATGATCACTCCAGTACAAGGTCTATGTGCCTATTCACACACGAGGCTCGTTATTGGCAAGAGACTTGACTCCAGGAGGCAAGAAGAAACATGACATCAGAATAGAAACGAATGGACTTCCAGTGGCGGCATGTCGGAGGAAGTCGCACGTTGGGTGGCTCCTGCTCGAGGCTTGACTTTTTAGAATTTAATGCCCAGTCCCAGGGACAATTTTTCATTAAATAAGTTCAGGAAGACATAAGGAATGAGGAGGATGTCCAAAAACAAAAAGAAAGCCGCCGTGAAGAAGGGCGAGAATGAAGGTTCGCTGTTGAGCGAAAAGGTCAGCTCGGCAACTGGAAAGAAGGCTGAGGCTGGGTCGCTGGATGGGGCCGCACTTTTCACAGCAGAAAAGGTGACCAAGGTCATGGTTTTGCAATTTGAAAAACAGTTGGCAAAGCACATGGAGGTGATGAGGAAGGAGATGATGGAGGCATTGAAGGTGCTGGTGGAGGAGGTGATTGCTCCGGTGAAGGCGGCGGTGTCGAGAACATCAGCTGAGGTGCGGGAGCAGGGTGAGAAACTGAAGGGAGTGGAAGAGGCCTTGTCGCAACACAGTGATTAGCTCACCTCGATGGGTGAGGAGCTGCAGAGGATGGTGGAGGCCAACAAAGATCAGTGAGCCAAGATGGAAGAGCTGGAAAGCAGATCAAGGCAGCAATAGTTGAGGATTGTGGGTCTGCGCGAAAGGGTGGAGAGCCCGAGGCCAACAGAATACTTTACCAAGGTCTTCGCAGAGCTGTTGGGGGAGGGGGAAGATCCCAGTACGAACTGGATTAGGCTCATCGGTCGTTGAGGCCTAAACCAAATGTGAATGAGCCACCAAATGCAGTGAATATTTATTTCCATAGGTACCACGTGAAGGAAAAGGTCCTGAGTTGGGCAAAGCAAAAGCGGGAGGTGCAGTGGGTTGGAGCTAGTTTACGTATATCCCAGGACTTAACTGTGGAGATGGGCAGCCGAGTGAAGACTGCACTGTAGAACAGTGATGTGCGGTTTAGCGTTGTGTACCCAGCTGAGTTGAGGGCGACCTACACCTCCGAAGACATTTATTTTGTGACTGTGGAAACGGCAGAGGTGTTTGTGAAGGCAGAAGGACTGGGGCAGAAGTGAGAAATGGGACTGAAGATTGGTCTTGGACTGAGGGTCTGGGGGATGGAAGATTGGATATAGTTCTATTTTTTATTTAATGTTGTTCAATGGGGTGAAATTGCCCATTTGGATAAGGTAGGGGTTGGGATTTTATGCAATGACGTTTTTCTGGGGTTTGTGTGTTTGCACTGGGTTTGTTTGTTTGAAGGGAATATCTTTGTTTTCCTGGGACCATGTGGGGGCAGGGGATTGGAGGGGAGTAGAGCCTGGGCAGGGATCTCCACACCAGTAAGTTCAAGCTGGCTAATGAACGGGAGTGTGGTAGGGGGGAGGGGCTGCAGCCATTGGAACCTGGTCGAACAGGTTTCAATGGGCTAGGAGATGTGAAAATTGGGGGGGAATAAGGTGTTTTCGAGAGGAAGCAGATGAGGGGATTCTGAGGGGGGGGGGGTCGGGGAAGAGGTTCGATGGCAACAAAGGGATGGGGTAGGTCAAGCCCAGAGGGCAGGGGGAAGTATCACATGCGGTAGCATGAGAGGCCCTGAAGGCAGTAGTGAGGGGGGAGGTGATATTATTTAAGGCCAAGATGGATAAAGAGAGGGGAGAATGTCAAAGGCTGATTGATGCGATGTTGGAGGTGGACAGGAGGTACGCAGGGGATGCAGATCCGGCCCATTTGAGCAGAAGGAGGGAGCTACAGGCTAGCTTTGATCGGTTGTCCTTGGGGAAGGTATTAAGCCAACTGAGGCGAGCGAAGGGAGCAATTTATGAGTGTCTGGAGAATGCTGGAACCGTTCCCAACTTCTGAGAGAGGTGGCGGAGAGGGAAATTGTCCAGGTGCTGGATAGGAGGGGAAACGTCATGATGGCCCCAGACCAGATTAATAAGGTGTTTGAGTAGTTTTATGAAAATTTGTATAGGTCGGTGTCATAATATACACCAGTGTGTCATGGTGCAGACACACACACTGATGGACATAGAGTAAGACCAATCAACATGCATAACACCGCAGCCAATCACCAGTTAGAGCACACTCACTATAAAGACAGAGGGCATCAGTTTTCCCGCTCATTCGGGATGCAGCCTTTCAGAAGAGCCTATAGTTTACAGCACAGATCCACACCATGTGCTGAGTGATTAGACTGGTTAGGATAGGCACAGGTCTTTAGTTAATCTAACATCGTGTTAACCCACAGTGAGAGTATGTTCAACTGTTTATAGTTTAATAAAATAGTGTTGTACTATTTTAAGTGTTGGTGGCCTGTATGTGTTCCATGGATCCAGAGCACCCAACACATCAGTCGGAGCCACCAGAGGAGGATCAGGGAATGCGGGAGTTCCTGGACGGATTTGAGTATCCAAGGTTGAAGGAGGAAGACAGGGCCACACTGGAGCAGTTGGTGGGGGAACAGGAGGCAAAGAAGGTAATTGGGCGGATGCAACCGGGGAAGGTGGCAGGGGTAGATGGGCTCCTAGTGAAGTACCACAAAAAATTTAAGGTCAAATTTGCGCCGCTGTTGGTGGGAATATTTAAGGAAGCAATGGGGAAGAGGTTGCCAGCACAACATTGGGGCAGGCTTAAATCTCCTTGCTGTTAAAGAAGGACCCGACAGAGTGTGCGTCGAACAGGCTGATATTGCGACAGAATATTGTCGCAAAGATACTGGCGAAGGTACTGGCAGCTTCATGGGAGGGGGCCTTAGCAAAGGTGATAGAGGAGGACGAGACAGGTTTCATGAAAGGAAGGCAGATATTCTCAAAGATTAGGAGGGTATTAAATGTAATCATGACGCTGGCTGAGGGAACTGAGGGAAAGGTGACGGAGGTGGTGGTTGCACCTGACGGGGAAAAGACATTTGATCGAGTAGAATGGGGGTATTTGATGGCGGTTCTTGAGAGGTTTGGGATCTGGCCGAGATTCACAGAGTAGCTATTATATGAGGAACCGAGTGCGAGTATCTGCATAAACAGTATGAGTTTCGAGTACTTTGCACTGCAGCGGGGGACCAGGCAGGGGTGTCCTGTGTCCCCTCTGTTATTTGCATTAGCGATAGAGCCTTTAGCCACCGCTTTAAGAAGCTCTGTGGTAGGAAAGTTTCTGTAAGCAGATGATTTATTGTTATATATTGTTATATGTATCCGAGCTGAGTGCGTCGATGGGAAACATAATAGTAATAATCTTTATTGTCACAAGTAGGCTTACATTAACACTACAATGAAGTTACTGTGAAAAGCCCCTAGTTGCTACATCCCGCCGCCTGTTAGGGTACACGGAGGGAGAATTCAGAATGTCCAAATTACCCAACAGCACGTTTTTCGGGACTTGTGGGAGGAAACCGGAGCACCCGGAGGAAACCCACGCAGACCCGGGGAGAATGTGCAGACTTCGCACAGGCAGTGACCCAAGCTAGAATCAAACCTGGGACTCTGGCATTGTGAATCAATAGTGCTAACCACTGTGCTACGTGTTCTCTGAAATTTTGGGTATTTTTAAGGAAACAAATTAAACCTGGAAAAGAGTGAATATTTTGTGGTGTCCTGGCCGGGAGAGGATGCGGGGGTCAGAGGACTGCCATTTACCCACTTCAGGTATTTCGGGGTGCAGGCGGCGGGGGACAGGGAGGGCTCCGTAGGTACACTTTTACTATCTTGGTGGGAAGGGTGAAAGTGGATTGGCAAGGTGGGATAGCCTCACTCTGTCACAGGCAGGTTGGGTGCAGGCGATTAAAATGAAAGTATTCCCGTGATTTCTGTTTTTATTTCTGTTGTCTTTTTGCCAAAGTAAGTGGACAAGTCGATCACTTTGTTTACTTAGGGGGAGGAGGCAGCTTGGGTTAGGAAGGTGGTCCTGCAGAGAGGATGGCAGGCGAGGGGGTTAGGTCTCCCGAATTTATATGAATATTGGGCGGCAAATGCTGAAAAGGTGAGGAGTGGGTTTGAAGGGGTTGGGAGGAGTTTCACTGGGTTAGAATGGAGGAGCGTCTGTATAGGGGGTCAGGGTTGACGGTTGAGGGTGTTGGTAACAGCCTAGCTCCCGATGGCCCCGGGTAAATACTCTGGGAGTCCGATGGTGGCGGCAACACAGAAGAATTGGAGGCAGTTGAGGCCAGGGGAGATGCCGATTAGGGAGAACCATAGGTTTGAGCCAGGGAGGCTGGATGGGAGGTTTCCAAGATGGGAGGAGAGGGGGATCAGGAAACTAAAAATCCAGTTCCTGGGGGGTGTTTTGCGAGGTTGCAAGAGTTGAGAGAAAAATATGGACTTGGGCAAGGGGAAGGGTTTAGGTACTTGCAGCTCCGGGACTTCGCTAGGAAGGACTTTCAGAGCTTACCGATAATGCGACTGCCTCATTGTTGGAAGAGGTATTGACAGCAGGGAGAATGGAGAAGGGGGTGGTGTCAGCGATCAATGGGAGGATTTGGGGGAGGACGGCGTGTCCATGGAGGGGACAAAGCCAAGCCAAGAAAGAGTTGTGGGAGGTTATGGAAGATTGTTTGTGATGTGAGTTGCTCCAGAGGGTGAATGCCTCAACCTCATAGGCAAGGTTTGGGCTGATACAGTTGAAGGTCGTGTATAGGGTTTACCTCACAAGGGCGAGTAGCTGACTCTTTGAGGGAGTGGACGACACATGTGAGCGTTGTTGGAGGAACCTCACAAACCATGTACATATGTTTTAGGCCTGTCCAAAGCTGGAGATGTACAGGAGGGAGATTTTCAGTGTCATCTCGGGGGTAGTGCATGTGAACTTGGAACCAGAGCCCCTAGAAGCCATTCTCGAGGTGTTGGACCAGCCCGGGCTGCAGGCGGGTGTGGGGGCAGATGTTTTATCCTTTGCCACGCTGATTTCCCGGAGGGGGGTCCTGTTGGGGTGGAGGTCACCTTTCCCCACCCTGTGCTTCAGCTTGGCGGGGGGGAATTTACTTGAACCTGTGATACTTGAGAAGGTGAAGTTTGAGGGGGATGAAGGAAGGGTTCCACAATTCATGAGGACTGTTTATTATGCACTTTTGAGAATTGGTTGCCATCGAACATTATGGGGGAGGGAGAAAGGGGAGGTTAGGGTTATTGTTGTTTTTGATTACACTGTTTACTGATTGACTTCATTTTATTTTTACCTGGCATGTACGGGTGGATGTTCTGGTCTGTATATTGAGTGGAGTGTTGATTTTGTTTGGGGGATTGTTATTGTATTTGTGTTTGTTTCTTTTTCTTTTATTGTTTATTTGATGAAAATATTAAAAATGAGGAGAATAAAAATATTTAAGAAAAGGAATAGAATCTAATTTTGTCCTCATTTGACATCCATACAAATATACTAAAATAGTTCCAACACATATTGCGAGATAGTATCCAATTACAACAACTCCAGCCAACTTTGCCATTCCATATAATGCTGATGTGAATTATTGCAACTCTCCTACCATTCTGACTGAAATAAGAACATAAGAACTAGGAAAAGGAGTAGGCCTTCTTCGAGCCTGCACCGCCATTCAATAAGATCATGGTTGATCAATGAGTCACACAGAATCGGGATTAAAATGTGTAATGATTGTGTCAGCTTGAAATACTTGCTTGATAAATCTGCTGAGTCACAGGCTGGGATTTTCGGCATTCCCCTGCGGCGGGTTTTCCAGTGTCAGAGGAAACTCACCGTTGGCCGCTGGCAGCATTTTCCATTCCTGTTGAGGTCAATGGCTATTAGCGTAGCGCAGCCATGCCACCTGGGAACCTGCTGCCTGGAGTTGCCTTTGGTGGGACTGGGCCTGAAAATCCCTCCCATTATTTTATTGTATGGTAAATGGGACCAATAGCCTTTGTGTTGTCTTCAGTTTTAACCAATACGAATCAATAAAAACGCCTTGATCAAATATTATGTGGAACTGTGTTATTGGGTAGAACGGTTACATTGAAGTAATTCTTGGCTAGTTTAAGTGTTTTGTTTTCTGAGACGTTTATTATTCAACATAGTTTAATTAGAGAAATCATACCTTGAAGTACTGAAAAAAAGGACTTAACAAACTAATCTCACTTTACTTTTGATTCCTACTTTTGATATTTTGGATGTCAGGGTTTCCTATTCCACCATCTGAAGAGTTGGTGGGGAATATGTCTGGTTTCTCTCCTGATAGATGCTGGCAGACCTGCTAATTTTTTCCAGCATCCTCTGCTCTTTTCCTCACCAACACTGCCTGCCCATCAGCCATTTCACTTCGGTGAAAATCTCACCTTAGTGAACTGCCAGCAAATCAGTCCCTGTAGTGACAGAGCCTGCAGTGGGCAGAAAAGGAGTGATACGACCATCAATTCACTCGGAGACTCGAGTCGAAGTAAACAGTGGTTTTAATCAGCTTACAACTTTGCCTGCCTGTGACTGGTACATTACTGAAGGCGGTCCCACTGGTCAGCTGCTCTTATACTTCCTATAAGGGGTGGAGCCATGGGCGGAGCCTGTACATGCTCCACATCTCCCCCTGTGGGTGAAGCCACACAGTGGCCCATAGATGGAGCCCACAAGGTTATTGGCATGGCATCATGCAACACAGTATACTGGAGAATTACTAGTGCTTATACAATCACCACAAGGAGCTTCAAGATAAAATGGAACCTAAGTCCTGGACAGGGTGGAAAGGTTAGATTTTGGGATTTCAGGGCAGGAATGGTAGGGAAGGCCGAGGGTATGGATAATGAGGGCTGGAGGTGTCAGCGGAGAGGCCAGGAGAGAAGGGAGGTCGGTCCAGCAGCCACAAAGAGGCAACACCTGAAACGTTAGAAGGGGGCTTCTGATTGAGACATCATCACCCTTTACTTACCCACCCAGGGATTTGTGTTTTTGGCCTCCCCAGGAAATCCTCCCGCTAGCCTAAAAATTGAGGCTGAGCAGGAAACGGACCTTAAGTGGTCAATAATCTCCAGAGAAGAATCTCAATTGGGTAAGGACAAGTGGTCCATTCATGGTCTTGCCCACCCAATGTAAAATTGCTCAAAGCTTGTGCCAGGTGGGAATCTAGTGGAAAGCCCATTCATCCCATTTCACTCTTTACCATCACCCCCCCCCCCCCCCACCCCCCCGTCCACCCAAAACCCGTCAGCAGGGAAGTGTGAAATTAAGTTGCATGTGATGTTTATATCTTTTCCATACATTGTAGTGAAATTGAGACTCACCATGGCAACTTCTTTGGTCGCTTTTATCCAATAGATAACCAAGTCGGCATGAACAATTATAACTGCCAAGAGTATTTTGACAAATATGGTCACAATTGTTTAATCCTGAATCACCACATTCATTGACATCTGAGTAAAGAGAAAAAGAATTGATACAATTTGACACCTGTTTGCAGAATAGAGTAAGATTGCTCAATAAGATTCTTGTATTCAGATAAATACTGGAACTTTATTACTATACAAATTCAATAAATAATAATTATTAGCATTGAGACATCCTCTGTTGACACAGGGAGATCTTTTACAATTAAAACAACAAAAAAATTGTTCCAAAGAATATTCAAAGTATTTGTTTGTGATTTCATGAATATCAATTAGTAAAACGAAAATGTCACAAAAAATGCTCTGATTTCATTATGCATTGACACTCAGTTCCGAAATTCATAAATATTCTGTAAGTTATGCCAATCACCATTCTTTTTGATACATTAACAATCTTATAGCAACATCATTTCACACTTTTTAATATGACTCAAACTAAAATATCATATGTAATACTTAAGGTGTGTCTTTTGAACAGGAATGTTAAAATAATTTATTCATATAAAAATGGTTCTGCCTATGGGTAAGTTTAGTATTGCTAGTATAGGGCAAATTGTACGAGTTATTCCTGTGAGTACCAATTTGTATAGTCTAACTTTGCTAACTACTGACAAAAATAGCTGTGAAAAAGGATTTCTATATTATTTTTACTGAATGTAAGTTTAGAGAAGTCTTCATATAGTTAAGAGCTACAATTATCAAATGTATGACTTTACCCATGGAATGCATGAAATATGTGGAGAAAGCTTTGGTCAGTTGTACTAACTGATGTAATGACTTTTAATTGCAACAGGCATTGATCAAATATAAATGGTATTACTAAAGAGATCTCTAGAGTTTTGCATCATAATTACTGACAAAGACTGTTCCTTAAAAACATTTAATATTTCAGGTATTTCTATTGCATTTTGACAACTCGACATTCATTGTATTGATCACTTGTCCTCTGCAATTATGATTGTTAATCTGAATAAGAGTTATATACTGACTTGCTGATACTTACTACATGGGTATTACTGCAATATAGAAATGGCTGGTGAAACTACCCAGCATTTTAAAGCTTTCTTTGGATATCTGGGACTATGTATTCCCATAGATTGGGAAGTAATAAAAATGATATAAAAATCAGATATCTTCCCTTAATGATTATTAGACCACACAGTAATTTGGGACACACAAGTGAAAAAATACTAGTACACTCTTATCAGAGATTCTCTCATTAAGATTGAACAATTGAGTCATAGAATAAACTAAGGTTCAGTTTGATGTCAAAAAATATACTGTCTCATAAATTACTACGTGACATTTGTCTTTTCCATATATTTCAGTGAAATTAAAACTCACCATCACAACTTTTTTTGTCTCCTTGATTCAATTGGTAACCAAACTGACAGAAACATTCATAACTACCAAGGGAATTTTTACAAGTTTGGCTACAATTGTTTGATTGTGACTTGCATTCATTGATATCTGTGTAAAGAAAGAAGAAATATCATTTGACAGCTGGTTACAGCATAGAATAAGATTGTTTTGTAAAATTCCTGCATTCAGCTAAATATTAGTGTTTTTCTAATATAATTTCGTGAAACAAAAAGGAAAAAAATCAAACAGGCTTCTTGTTGCTTTAAGTCACATGACATATTTCGCAGAAAGAAAAGGTGCATTTATTGGTAACTAATTCTATTTTTACGTTGTCAGTATTCGTGCAGCTATTGCACATCTACTTTCTTCTATTGTGAGATAAAATCTGAGTGATTATTCTTTCATATAATTTGTTTAATGTTAGTTAATCCTCCATTTCAGTGCACAGGCTTGCATGAATAATAAGCCAGTCAGCAGAGAGAAAAAAACTGGATATACTGTGATTAATGTAGGAATTTCAGACATTGTATTATATGTATTTGGTGCAGTAAGGGTTAAATGCCTGGGTTCATAGAATTTACAGTGCAGAAGGAGGCCATTCAGCCCATCGAGTCTGCACCGGCCCTTGGAAAGAGCACCCTACTTAAGCCCAAGCTTCCACCCTATCCCCGTAACCCAGTAACCCCACCTCACCTTTTGGACACTCAGGGCAATTTAGCATGGCCAATCCACCTAACCCTGCACATGTTTGGACAGTGGGAGGAAACCGGAGCAGCCGGAGGAAACCCACACAGACACGGGGAGAAACTGCAGACTCCGCACAGACAGTGACCCAAGCTGGGAATAGAACCTGGGACCCTGGAGCTGTGAAGCAACTGTGCTAACCACCGTGCTACCGTGCTGCCCAGCTGGGTTAGTGTGTATGACTGCTGCAGGAGTGTTTTTAAAATCTTGGTTGGAAAGACAGCTACGCGTTTTGGAGACTGAGTTGCAATTCAAGCATCGTAAAAGTTTGGGCTCTTTAAACTTCTGTTCATATCAGGAGGGCTCTCTGGGGAGTAGATAATTAGAGACATTGGATGCGATTGAACGGCCGCGTCATGCCTGACATGGTGACATGATGAGGCCCTGAATCTCTCGTGAGGTTTACGTCGTGCGGCATGCTTCATGAAATCTAACAAGGTCTCCCAGGCGGGATCCAGATTTGCATAATCAAGTGAACAGTTAACATCACGTAAATATGTCTACGCCAGAGTATCCCAAACCCGGAATCAAACACCCGCATCTGGTAGACCTTGCCTTGGCGCCCTTTAGCAACGGATGGTGAGGCTCTGGGCACGATACTACCCTGGCACCCTGATGCCAACTGGGCAACCTGGCAGTGCCACCGGCAGGGTATCAGGCTGGCAGTGCTGAGGTGCCTGGGTGTCCATGCTGGGGATTGGTCTAGGGAGTGCCCTGCCCCTTATGAGTTGGCATGAGGTAGGGGCTCCAGGACCCCTAATCGGTAAATTGGAGAGTTGGGGGACGGGGAGTCAGGAGGCCGGGGTTGGGGGGGTCTAGAGATCGGGGCGGAACTAAAAATAGTGTCCCGATTTCTTCCTGCACTGACGAGCCGAAAAAAACTAAGTCCAGTTTGGTAGCGGGGTTGTTTTCGGTGCCGCAGGCTCCAAAAGACACCCAGCTATTTGTGCTCAAAATGGGGCTCATGCCCAAAGTATTCAGCTTAATAAGGTGATGCAGTTAAATGGAGGAGATAGGAGCTGAAGGAGTCAGGAAGTGTGTTTTTTTCAGCTTTAGTTTTTTGGCTGGAAGGCAAACTCAGAAGCAGTTTCTGTAGAATACAGCTAGAGATTCTGCATTATTCTGCTATGTTTCTCACCAAGCAGTCTAAAAAGATTTCTATCCTATATTTAACTAACATTCCTGAGTCTGCTAACTGTATTTAAAAGTGGATTTTGTCCCGAGACGGGTGTTGTTTGAGGAGAGATAAAGACAGTGGTCAGGATTGTCTCATTGTGTTGTTAAGCATTGTTTAACTGGTAATTAAAACCTATGTGTTTTTATGATAAATTTAGTAATACTGTGTTAGCAATAACATTTCACAAAATGTGGAGGAACAGAGTTACAGGATTGCAAATTAGTTTTAACAAGAAGAAAATAACATTTATTAAACACAAAAAGTTGGAATATTATACAAAATTCCTTTACTCCCCATATAGCTTAACACATGCACGCAGATGTAAAGATTAACATGGTATACAAAGTACATCTTGAGCTAGAATGGTTTCATTAACACAAAAAGTCCTATGTTAAGCACATAAGATGAATGTGGTCAAATGCCGCTCTGAACCCAAGTTAGAATCTGAGGATTTATCCTCCCCCAGATGATGCTTCTATGTGAGTTTCCAAAGTCCACTTTCACACACTTTAAAATCCTCTAATGCTTTCTCTGAACAAAACCTAGTCCACTTTTAAACAATGCTTCTGATCCAATGTTAAGAGTTAATCCAGTCCACGATTTTATCCACACCCTTTTAGGTTTTCTTTGCCAGAAACTTTTTACAGAAACTCCGAGTTCTAGCCATCCATTCACATAGTTTCACACCGATTCACTTTCAACGCATGTTCCACAGGCTGTAGTAAAATCTCACAAACCTGAAATCACTTCAGATAGCTTTCTCTCATGATCCATTGCCTTTTCAACTCCCTATGACTTTACCGAACAGATCCCTGTTTTAGCACCTTTAACCTCAGAAGTCTTGGAAACTTGTCTTCATTTCTCTAGATTCTTAATGGAAGCGCTTCAAACTTTGCACTTATTTCCTTAACCATTTACTTATGTACTTAGCTCTCAGTGAGCACAGTAGAAACTTAACAAACCCACACACATACAAACACCTTTGTCCAGCATGAATCAAACTACAGGCTTCACCCTTCGAGGTACAGAAACATTCTTTCTAATGTTTATCAATACAGATCTAAGTCCCTTAAATCTACTTTTGTTTTCTGAACAAAGATTTAGATGCTGAAACAATCCACAATATCTATATCATACTCTAACATTCAGGATTAATAATAATCTTTATTGGTGTCACAAGTAGGCTTACATTAACATTTCAATGAAGTTACTGTGAAAATCCCCTAGTCGCTACACTTCAGTGCCTGTTCGGGTACACTGAGGGAGAATTCAGAATGTCCAACACCTAACAAACATGTCTTTCGGGATTTGTGGGAGGAAACTGGAGCACCCGGAGAACGTGTAGATGTCTCACAGACAGTGAATCAAGCTGGGAATCGAACCAGTGTCCCTGGCAACAGTACTAACCACTGTGCTACCATGAGCATATGTGAAGTAAAGGCAGACTTTGATCAAACAAACTGTAGAATAAATAATAAATGCAATGGTGACAGCGTGCAAAGATTTTTCAATATCCATCCAAATGTAGGTAAACACCGTGAGCCAACAAATCTAATTGAAGATCTGTCTGGTAGACATAGAACATACAATGCAGAAGGAGGCCATTCAGCCCATCGAGTCTGCACTAACTCGCTTAAGTCCTCACTTCAACTTTATCTCCTTACCCCAATAACCCCTCCTAACGTTTTTGGATACTAAGGGCAATTCAACATGGCCAATCCACCTAACCTGCATATCTTTGGACGTCTCTTTCATAAGGGAGTCCAAAACTTTCAGTTTTGAAGATCAAACCACTGAATTCCTTCAAAGGCCGGTCTGACTCAAACTCCTTCAATGACTGTGCACTTGTTTCAACCTCGTCTTCTGAGTCTTCATTCTTCTTGATTAATCAGTGTGCACACCAGTCTCTACTAACTGACACAATTTCAGCTCTTTAGTACCTGGCTGGCTTTGCTGGATTTCGCTAAGTTAGAATCTTTCCAGCTGCACCAAGCTAGAAATGACGTCTTCTGACGCCTACTCTTCTGACACCTACCCTTTCCAACCCAGAGCCAGTGACCTTCTGCCACCTTCTCAGTTCTCAAGACTTCTTATGAGCCCCAACTGCACAGAGCCAGCTAACAGCAAGGAAGCTTTTTCATGCTTGGCACCCAGTAACAGTAACACCTTTTCAGTTTGGCATTTTTGCTTGCTGTAGAAAACTTACTCCCTCAGCAAACAAACAGGTAAATTGACAAACTGGAGATTTTTAAGCTCCACCTATCTCCATGGTGAGGTTGACCATATCTTTTTTGGCTGTTATCCTCTTAAGTTAACATGGCCCCGACCTTTTATGTATAATAGCCGATAGCTGCCTTGTACTTATCCCATTTTCGAGAGTTAACTTTAATTTGAGCAGAACAAAGATTTACCTCTAAGATATTACTGTAAACTATGAACTATATATTTAAAACAGTAACACAAATACAGCACAGTTAATAGTTGTCAAAGACACTAGGGCAATAAAATTCACCAAACTTCTGACTTTCCCAAACTTCAGTGCTTTCCACCTATTCAGACTCTTGTTCAGAATGTTACAGACAGAAAATCGCAAAGGTAATATTATGCAGACCTAGGAATAAATGTTTTGTAGCATTAAATATTTATGGGCTAGAAATTGGGTTATGCCATTTTTTCAGAACAAGATCACAATTCGTAACTTACCAATGCCCATTCAAGTTGAGATGTGCAGCGTGTAAATTTGGGGCATCAACATGACCTGAATGGCTGCAGCATTTGGCCAGGTAGGTCCCATGCTGCTGGCTTCTCCTTAATGGTGTCAGCTGCCTCTGCACTCAGCAGTGGGGATCAATAGAATTTCTCAGACATGACGCAGCTTACCTGCTCCTCTTAACAGAAGACTGTGAGCGCGATTCTCCGAGGCTGCACCGGTTGGGAGAATCGCCGGCCGCTCCAGTTTTCCACGCGACACCGGTCCGACGCACTCCCGCGATTCTCCCAAGAGGCGAAATCAGTCCCGTCGGGTTCCGCGTGGCGCAAGCCGGAGAATCGCCCGAAACACCCAAAACGGAGATTCTCCGGTACCCCCGCTATTCTCCGGCCCGGATGGGCCGAAGTCCCGACGACGTGAACTGGGGTCACACCTGCCATATACACACCTGATATATAGCCGTTCACACCTGCTATATACAGTCATCAGCCAGTCGTGCTGGCTGACGCTGAGCACAGAGGAGGTGAGCGGACTGTCCCGGAGTCTCCGCAGACTAGGGAAAGCTTCCCTGAGAGCGCTGTGGCCAAAGGGGGGGAAGGGGGGAGGGGGAGTGGGAGGGGGGGGAAGAGAGTGAGGTGGGAGGAGGAGAGGGAGGGATTGGAGGTGGGGGGGAGTGAGGGTGGAGGGAGGGATTGAGTGGAGGTGGGAGGGGGGTGGGAGGAAATGGAGGGGGGAGGGAGTTGGGGGAGTGAGGTGGGAGGGGGTGGAAGGGAGGGGGGAGGGAGGGATTAGAGGTGGGAGGGGGAGAGGGAGGGATGGAGGGGGTTGTCCATCCGCAGATGCCATATGTCAGCCACCCTGCCATGGCAGGACGGTGATGAGGACACACCCGCAGGTTGTCGTGTGGCTGATGGGCAGAGCCGACTGCCGCACCGGTGAGCAGGATGGTGTTAACTGACCGTTGGACGCAGACAGTGACCAGAGGTTAGGCTGGCCGCATGCCAGCACAGCAACCAGGCTACCGGGGCACACAGGTATCCCATGGCAGCCGGCTGCTGAGGTGTCAAAGAACCTCAATGTAACATGTTGTTTATCTGCCCCCCACCACCCTTCTGCAGGTCACCATGTATGCCAACCAGGCAGCGATGTTCACCGCAGTGGTTGGAGCCGCTGCAGTGCAGTTGGCCATTCAGTAGCGTCGACTGCAACAGCCCACAGTGGATGCAGATGCAGGGGCTGCTGCTGCTGCAGAGGGGATGGCCGCGGAGTGGCCTGTTGTCGCCGAGCAGGCCGCAGGCGCACATGGCCGGTAGGTTCAGGGGGATGCCGAGGGGAACATTGACCCCCAAACGGTGAGGAAGGCACAGGATGCGGGCACTGATGTCGAGCAGCATGGGGGGGAGGAGGAGGAGGAGGAGCCACTGATGGTGGAGCCAGGGCGCCACAGGCGGCCATCAAAGCCGAGGGTGTACCGTGACCGAATGTCGTTCGAGGCCCTACCGGACATCACCTGCAGGAGGAGACTACGGTTTAGCAGGGAGACGGTCGCACCACGTGGAACAGGAGGAGGACACGCTATACCGGTATCCTTCAAGGTGACGGTGGTCCTAAACTTCTACGCTGCCGGTTCCTTCCAGGCTCCGAGCGGGGACCTATCTGGGATATCACAGGCATCGGTCCACAGGTGCAGCTGGGACGTGACCGACGCCTTGTTCGCCATCGCGGACCATTACATTATATTCCCCGAAGACCGAGCACATTGATGTACCATCAATTGAACGCGAGACGAGTTGCTGAACAAAAGTATGGCTTTAATCTGCTAGATGTTAGCCCTGCGGTCGATTACAGTATAAGGACGACCGCCGGGAGTACTGGGTATTTATACCCCGCCCTGGAGGCAGGGTTAACTCAGCCTCTCGACCAATCGGGGAGCCGTCACATGACTGGTCTCAACCAACCGGTCGAGAGGCACATGACCGACCAGGGCCAATGGATGGGGGAGGGGTGGCCTGGGTGGGGCGCTGGGGGAAAAGGGACGGGGGGAGGGGGTCTGTAGTGAAGGGGGAGGAGGGCCGCACGCTGGCGGGTGCCAGGTCCCGGAGGGAGACAGTGTCCTGCCGACCGTCGGGGTACTCCACATACGCATACTGTGCGTTAGCGTGGAGTAACTGGACGTGTTCCAACAACGGGTCGTACTTGTGCACCCGCACATGCTTCCGGGGCAAGATGGGTCTGGGGGCGGCCAGCCACGTCGGGAGAGGGGATCCGGAGGACGACTTCCGGGGGAAAACAAGAAGACGTTCTTGAGGTATCTGATTAGTTGTGGTACAGAGGAATGAGTGGATAGAATGTAGGGCTTCGGGGATAACCTCTTGCCATCGGGAAATAGGGAGATCTCTGGACAGGAGGGCCAGTAGTATGGTCTTCCAGATGGTACCATTCTCCCGCTCGACCTGTCCGTTACCCCGGGGGTTATAGCTGGTCGTCCTGCTAGAGGCAATGCCCCTGCTGAGCAGGAATTGACGCAGCTCGTTGCTCATAAAGGAGGACTCCCGATCGCTGCGTATGTACGCAGGGTAGCTGAACAGGGAGAAGATGGAGAGGAGGGCCTTAATGACGGTCGATGTGGTCATGTCGGGGCAGGGAATGGAGAAGGGGAAGCGGGAGTATTCATCGATCATCGTCAGGAAGTAAATGTTGCGGCTGCTAGAGGGAAGGGGCCCCTTGAAGTCTATGCTGAGACGTTCGAAGAGGCGGGATGCCAGGAGGCTTATTGAGCTTCCCAGGACGATACAAGATATCGTAGTTGTTCGTGGACAACTTGATCCGCAACCGCAAGATCTTGTCGTTCTAAAATCTTGCCCCTCTGTGCATTATCGAACATGAAGGCTACTGACTGTTGGTCTGTGAGGAGGGTAAACTTCATGCCGGCCAAATAGTGCCTCCAATGTCACACAGCTTCGACTATGGCCTGGGCTTCCTTTTCCACAGAGGCGTGGGGGAGTTCGGAAGCCTGCAGGGTTCCGGAGAAGAAGGCCACGGGTCTGCCCGCTTGGTTCAGGGTGGCCGCCAGAGCTACATCTGATACGTCGCTCTCGACCTGGAAGGGGAGGGACTCGTCGATGGCGCGCAACGTGGCCTTTGCGCTGTCCGCTTTGATGCGGCTAAAGGCCTGGCAGGCCTCTGACGACGGTGGGAAGGTCGTGGACTGGATGAGGGGACGGGCCTTGTTGGCGTAATTGGGAACCCATTGGGCGTAGTAAGCGAAGAAACCCAGGCAGCGTTTAAGGGATTTGAGGGTATTGGGGACAGGGAGTTCCATCAGGGGGCGCATGCGTTCGGGGTCGGGGCCTATCACTCCGTTACGCACTACGTAGCTGAGGATGGCTAGACGGTCGGTGCTAAACGCGCACTTATCCTTATTGTAAGTTATGTTAAGGAATTTTGCGGTTTGGAGGAATTTTCGGAGGTTGGTGTCATGGCCCTGCTGGTCGTGGCCGCAGATGGTGACATTATCGAGATACGGGAAGGTAGTCCGTAATCCGTTCTTGTCGACCATTCGGTCCATCTCCTGTTGGAAGACCGAGACCCCATTTGTGACACCGAATGGAACCCTGAGGAAGTGGTAGAGGCGCCCATCTGCCTCGATCGCGGTGTACTTGCGGTCACTCGCGCGGATGGGGAGCTGGTGATAAGCAGACTTAAGGTCCACCGTGGAGAAGACTTTGTATTTCGCAATCTCGTTTACCGTGGTGGAAATACGGGGGAGAGGATACGCGTCCAGTTGCGTAAACCGGTTGATGGTCTGGCTGTAGTCGATGACCATCCGGTTTTTCTCCCCAGTCCGGACCACCAGCACTTGGGCTCGCCAGGGACTGTTGCTGGCCTCGATGACCCCTTCCTTCAGCAACCTATGAACCTCGGACCTGATGAAGGTCCGGTCCTGGGCGCTGTACCGTCTGCTCCGGGTCGCAACGGGTTTGCAATTGGGGGTGAGATTAGCAAACAAGGAGGGGGGTCCACTTTGAGGGACGCGGGGCTGCAGAAAGTGAGGGGGGGTATAGGGCCGCCGAATTTGAAGGTCAAGCTCTGCAGGTTGCACTGGAAGTCCAGTCCTAGGAGTGCCGGTGCACAAAGGTCGGGGAGGATAAGGAGTTTATAATTTTTTAAAACCTTCCCCTGGACCGTGAGGTCCGCGATGCAGCACCCGGTGATGCGGATGGAGTGCGAACCTGAGGCTAACTCTATTTTGTGTTTTACAGGGTGGACAGGGAGTGCGCAGCGTCTTAACGTGTCAGGGTGTACGAAGCTTTCCGTGCTCCCGGAGTCCAGCAGGCAGCCCGTCTCGTGCCTGTTAAGATGGATTTGCGTTGTTGTCCGGGGGTGGGGGGGGGGGGGGGGGGGGGGGGGGGAGAGATTGGCACGGTGCGCTGGAAGGGCCTGGAAGGGCCCAGAGGAGGAGATCGCCGGTCGCTGCGTGGCACAACAGCGACCAGGCAGACCGACGAAAAATGGCCCTTCTTCCCGCAGCTCTTACAAAGGGCGGAACAGGCCGGGCAGCGCGGGCGAGGGTGTTTGGCAAACCCACAGAAATAGCAGCAGGGCCCCGCGGACCTGTCGGGGCATCCCGCGGTGCAGGCCTGAGGGGGGTCGGGAGCGGCGGATGGCGGTGGGGAAGCGTGCCAGGAGGCCCAGGGCGCTGCAGCGCGGCTGGGGACATAGGCGCGGGCGTTTAAGTCGGCGACCTCCAGGGAGGTGGAGAGAGTCTGTGCCTCAGTTAGGCTGAGGTCATCTTTTTCCAGCATCCGCTGGCGGATTGCGGCGGACTGCATCCCAGCTACGTAAGCATCTCTGATTAAAAGTTCCATGTGCTCCGTGGCTGAAACTTGGAGGCAGGTGCAATTCCACCCCAGGAATAGCGAGGGCCCGGTGAAAATCATCTAAGGACTCACCAGGCAACTGTTGTCTGGTAGTCAGCAGATGTCAGGCGAACACTCGGTTTACCGGCTTAAGAAATTGTCCTTTTAGCGTATCCATGGCCACGTCGTATTCCTTTTCTTCCCCTATCATCGCGTAGGCTGCCATGCCCACGCTGGAATGGAGAATATGAAGCTTCTGTGCCACGGTGGGGGGGGCTGCTTGCGGTCGCCAGGTAGCCATCGAAACACGCCAGCCAATGCTTGAAGATTTCCGATGCGTTCGGAGTTTGCGGGCTGATGCGGAGGCATTCGGGCTTGATCCGGAGCTCCATCTTCAAATTTCTAGTAGATTAAATTGATGTGCCATCAATTGAACGTGAGACGAGTTGCTGAACAAAAGTATGGCTTTAATCTACTAGATGTTAGCCCTGCAATCGATTACAGTCTAAGGACGACCGCTGGCAGTACTGGGTATTTAAACCCCACCCTGGAGGCGGGGTTAACTCAGCCTCTCGACCAATCGGGGAGCCGTCACATGACTGGTCTCAACCAACCGGTCGAGAGGCACATGACCGACCAGGGCCAATGGTAAGCCGGTGTTCTGCACCAATGGCAGGCAGCTATGCTAATCATACCACCACACACATCAGGAAGCATGAGCCCGTGGATTCGCCAAGGTGGCCGGGATACCGATGGTCCAGGGAGTGATCAATGGTGTTCACATCCCCATGCGCCTGCCTGCAGACAACAGAGAAGTGTTCACTAACAGAAAGGGCACATACTCCATGAACATCCAGGTGGTCTGCGATCATGTGTGTGCAAGGTTCCCCGGGAGTATGCATGACGCCTACATTCGTGCGCAGTCGTTCATCCCCGCAATGTTCGAGGGACGCCCCCCCCCTCCCCCCTTCTGAGGGGCTGGTTGCTAGGTGACAGGGGTTATCCGTTGAGATCATGGCTGGTGACGCCGATATGGAGGCCTCAGACCACAGTGGAGACCCTATACAACGAGGCCCATGCAGCAACCAGAGGTGTGGTGGAGCGGTGCTTTGGCTTGCTGAAGATGCGATTCAGATGCGGGGAACGCTCCGGAGGGGCCCTGCAGTACCGGCCCGACAGGGTCGGTCGCATTGTTGCGGTATGCTGTGCGCTGCACAACATTGCTATGCAGAGGGGAGATGCCCTGGTGGAGGAGTCAGAGGGAGAAGCCGATGGCAGCGGTGCTAACACTAACGAAGAGGAGGAGGAGGATGGCATACAGCAGGGTGGGGCGCAGGACACAGACACAACCCGGGTGCCGGTAATGTCCAGGAAGCTGAACGGCGGCACGTCGAGGACAGCGGGCACGCGACACGTTGATGGCCGCAAGGTTCACGCACCGCGTGGGAGGGGCTCACTGAACACTACCACTTGCATAGCCAGTCATGCACACGGGCATTACACAGCCCCCACTACCCGCCCCGCACCCCCGCTCCGCGTACACGGCACCAAATCCATATCACCTTACCACTGTGGCACTACGGTATAGCACTACATTGATGACTGTGTAAGCAGGCGTGATCAGTGCCATGTTATATGATGACAGCCCGATGTGCAATGAGCTGTGAGCTCAGATCTGTTAGACAAAGTCTGACTCATGGCAATAGCTGAACCATCCATCTCGGTGGTCACTGCGTTCGTCACGGACACTCCATCACGTGCACGTGGTGGGTAGCTGGCGTCGGAGTGCCGAGGACTACAGTGTCCGACTGTGGGAGCGCGGGGGGGGGGGGGGGACTGCACACCCGACACCGACGTTGAACCGCTCGTCAAACCCAGCAACAGTCGGTCACCATGAGGAGTCCCGTGGCACTGGACATAGCACAGAGTCTTACAAGTTAGGTGCAACAGTGAGTTTAATAGTGAAAGTAACATACAGATGCCCTAGCCCCTACAACTAAACTGTGCCCTGCACCCGTGCCAACTTACTATGTGTGCAACTTCCTTGCCTTACGGGCCCTACCACTACGCCTAGGTGTATCCCCAGATGGTACAACGGGGGTGAGGCGGACTGCTGAGAATCACGCCCTGCGACATGGCTCCCCGTCGGCACGTGTTTCCCGGGGCGACCCGGCCTCGATGGGCCAGGCTGCTTGGCGGGCGTGCTGGATGACATGGTGCCACCCTGCTCTGCCCGCTGCCCACCAGATGCGCCAGGGACGGAAAGGAGGGAGGCCGAGTGTTCAGGGACGCCCCGTGATGGAGTTAATGGGACGTGCCCCAGAACCTTCTCCTCCCTCGGGGAGCTCTGTGGCCCCCGGGCCTCACTGTGGGACGGAGGTGTGAATGGAGCCATGCCCTGTCGCATCACCAACACCTGGCGCTGCCAGTCTTGGAATCCTGCAACGGTATCGACCAGGGTCCGAATGTTCGCAGAGACGGAGCCCAGGGAGTGAGACATTCCCGCCAGGGACTGTGCGACCTCAACCTATGAGTGCGCTACGCCATCCAGCACGTGCGTCAGGCGGTCGATGCTCTCCGCGACTGACTGCTGGGACTGTGCCATGGCCTGCTGGGACTTAGCCATGGCCCGGTGAGACTCGGCCAGGGCCCGGAGTGTGGCGGCAATGTCGTTTTTGACTCTGGCACATGGTTGCCTGTGAGAGGGCAGCCCTCTCCAGGGCCATGGATGACGCGTGCACGTGAAGCCCAATGCCTTGCAGAACCCGACCCATGGCCGAAACCTTTTCACCCATTGCCTCGACTGCGGACGCCACATGTGCGTTGTCAGCCTGGGTGGCTGCAATGAGCGGCACCAATCCCTGCTCCTGGATGTGGATGGACTCCACCAACTGCATCTGCAACTGCTGGAAGATGGCCCTCATCCCGCTATTGTGTCCCTGGATTTCCACATTCACCGGGTGTCCGGCTGGGTCAAGTACATCCAGGAACCCAGGAACCATCAGGGCAGCAGCTGGATGCTTGTCCTGGGCTGCCCTCTGACCGTCCAGATCCTCGGCTGTTCCGAACTCCACCTGCTGTACCGGCTCAGCTGTGAGGTGCACACCAGACCGTGACCCAGGAGCCTCATCACTTAATTGCCCAAACGATGTGAGTGTCTCTGTGATGGTGGATGGTGTGGGAGACAGCAGTGCCGCAAGCTCTAGATCATCGTCTGTTAGGAAGTCCGGTGTGTTCTGTTCCCACACATGGCCCAGCGCAGGGCGCACGCGGCCCATGTAATGTTCCGCACCGGGTAACTCCGTTGACTGTGTGGCCGACCTCTGTGCGTTTACGTCCACTGTCCCCGTCCTGTCCCCGTCACTGTCATGGCTCATGGCCCGACCTTTGGGCAACGCACAGCCATGACTATCGTCACTGTCCATCCTATGGGCAGCAGTATCGTCTCTGTCCGTCCTCTGTGCGTCCCCCTCCAGAGTCCCGGAATGAGAGGATGGCCCTCCTGGCCAACCTCCTGCCACCCTCTGGCGTGCGACCCAGGGTGCGGGTGACATTGCGGATGGTCGGCGCTGTGTTGGCCGAGACGACCCTGGCTGGCCCTGAGGAACACAATGATACGAGGTTCGTTAGACACACTCGGCCGGGTGTATGGTGTTACAGTGGGCAGAATGTGATGAGGGGGAGGATGTGTGGTACAGTGGGCAGAATGTGAGGGGGAGAGGATGGGTGGTACAGTGGGCAGAGTGTGAGGGGGGAGAGGATGGGTGGTACAGTGGGCAGAGTGTGAGGGAGAAGGATGGGTGGTACAGTGGGCAGAGTGTGTGAGAGGGAGGATGGGTGGTACAGTGGGCAGAGTGTGAGGGGGAGAGGATGGGTGGTACAGTGGGCAGAGTCTGAGGGGGGCGATGATGGGCTGGGGGGCATGTAGGTTTGTCTCACTTGCTTCTGCGCCTCCAACCTCGCATTGCGTGACCTCCTGGGTGGCTGATCCCCCAGCGAGGTCCAGTGCCCTCTGTTCGTAAACGGTTAGGGGGTGCAGCACAGGCGAACCCCCTCCGGTTCTCATACGCTCGCTGTTGTTGTGAGCTGTCTTGTCCTGTTGGGAGGTGGGGGGGGGGCATGGATAGAGCATCACGCATCACAATTAGGTGGGTATCATCAAGGGCGATCAGATATATGGTGGGGGGTACTTTGGAACCACACCATGGCATCTCTCCAGGGGGTCACGGTGCTCATGTGGGTCGGGTACAATGTTGTTCACCCCCCTCCACTCACCCTCGCCTCCCCTCTCCCTCGTGCCCGGGGGGGGGGGGGGGGGGGGGGGGTTGTTGAGGGCCATGGGGGGGGGGGGGGGGGGGGGGGGGGGGTTGGTTGTGACCTGGGGGTACACTCGTGGCACTTAGCCTGGCAGCCCTAGTGAGGTTGTGGAGCTTCTTTCTGCACTGCTCCCCGGGCCGGGGGGTGGGTGGGGGGGGGGGGGGTGGGTGGGGGGGGGGGGGGGGGGGGGGGTGGGGGGGGGGGTGGTGGTGCCCCACAGCACTCACTGCGGTGCCAACCTCACGCCAGGTCGTCTCCCTGTGCTGGACGGCTGGCGATGCCTACGTCTTGGGCAGAGGATGGCCTTACCTAGCTCCACCTCATCGAGGAGGGTGTCCAGGTCCATGTCCTGGAACCTCGGGGCGGCTCTTCGGGGCTCAGCCATTCTCCTCCTTCTTCTGCTCCCGGGTCCTTCCGTGCGCGGATCCTGCCCTTTAGGATGCGGTGCGGCGTCATGCGCTGACAACACTGATTTCGCGCCACCCCCCCCCCCCCCCCCCCCCCCCCGTGTTTCTCGCGGCCCTGATACTAGCCCATTTCCGGGGCCAAAATCGATCGCGATTGGAGCCGTTTCGCGCCATTGTGAAATTCGACGGAGTTCACGACGGCGAGTTTGCTCCGGCGCAGCCTCGGAGAATCACGCCCTGTGCCTCTTAAAAAGAGGCAGCAATAAAAATGTTACTGTAATTTAAATGATGGGAAAGTAAAGACCAGGGACGAGAAAGGATTCCAGTTGGTGGATGCAGTGCTGAAGGCATGGATATGGTCAGGAGGAGAGATCATATGGTTCCTCATTAAGAATTGGGGGACACCGGATGCCCTCAAGGATCACTTTCAGAGAGGTGTGGAAGCTAGTGGCCACAGGACAGAGGTCAATTAGAGTCTGGATCTTCAGCAATGCCACAGAAAGTCTAATTATCTTTCAGAGGTGGTCATACCGAGATACCGAGGAACAACAGCCCAAGAGAGCCCAGCACTTACAACAAAGCCACAAAAACCTAATTTGATACTTGCTTCCCAATCACTGATACTTTCCTTGGAGATTTGTTTAGAGTTGGGTTCAGCATCTGGTAAGCCACATGTGATTGAATGGGCCGCAGCCAGGCCAAGGGAATGGATGGTTCATGTGCAGATCATTGGAGGGTAAGATCTGCCACAGGGGAATCAAATGAGAACTTGGATAGGGTTCCATATAGAAGTGTGCTGATGGACATCCACACTAAAATACTGGGTGCATTGGCTGGCCAACCTGGAAGCCTCCTGTCAATGCCAAGGAACTCAGACGATTCTAGCTTCAAATTGGCAGTGATAAAGATGCATAACTTGCCCTTTCCTTGTCCATTTCCTTGTGCAGAAGTTCCTGAGGCACTGCACTACTGGTCCACTCTCCCTCTGAGGATGCAGCGGCAATCCATCACAAATCCAGGCATTGCAGCATTTCCAAAATCACTCCAGAACCCTTTCAGATAATTTGCAACAGAGAATGATTCTAAAAAGTTACTTTATCTGCAAACTGAATGCCTGGAAGAACATTCATTCAAGACCTGTCTTGAAGTAGCATGCTTATTGTTTTCAGAGTGATCTATGAATTTGTGGCCTTGTCCCCCGCAGTCCAAATTTGGGGTTCGAGGGTCACATAAATTGGTTGGACTGGGTGACGGCAGAATTACATTGATGAAAGTCCTGCTCTGCATACAAGGAGGACCCATATGTGGTTTTCTCCTCGCAGAACACTACATGCACAGTGCCAGAGGCAGCCAGCATTGCAGTGCACCCAGGAAAGGTTTTGTAACACCAGTCCATTTCATGCCTTATACATTTACAACCAGTAAAAATAGTATTAATAATAACCCACCTCTGCAGACTTCGCCTGAGTCATCCATTTTGTATCCTGTAGTACACGAACATTTAGGTTGATTAGAGATAATGACACATTTCGCATTTGTGCAGCTGCGGGTGCAACGTTCAGTAGCTGTAATGACAGAGCCAGAAACATTTATTAAAGAGTTCACTTTATTTTTATTCCCTTTCAGAATAATACCTTTTGTCCAAGTAACTCTTTTTCACAGAATGATATCAAAACATTGGTATAAATAGATAAACTTCTTGAATTTAACAGTGTAATACTTGTTAATATTAAAGTTGATGAACCTGAACTTAATTTCTTACACTTAACTGATATTCTGCATTTATTTGGTTGAATTACGTTCATTAATTTAATATCCTACATTCTCAGGCTCAGAAACTCTGTTAAACTAATATCTCAGACATGGAAACTTAGATTCTTTACATAGGGTCCATGGTATAAAGAAAAAAGAGAAAGAAAAGTACAGCACGGGAACAGGCCCTTCGGCCATCCAAGCCTGCGCTGACCATGCTGCCCGTCTAAACTAAAGTCTTCTACACTTCTGGGGTCCGTATCCCTCTATTCCCATCCTATTCATGTATTTGTCAAGATGCCCCTTAAACGTCACTATAGTCCTTGCTTCCACCACCTCCTCCGGCAGCGAGTTCCAGGCACCCACTACCCTCTGTGTAAAAAACTTGCCTTGTACATCTCCTCTAAACCTTGCCTCTCGCACCTTAAACCTATGCCCCCTAGTAATTGACCCCTCTACCCTGGGATAAAGTCTCTGACTATCCACTCTGTCTATGCTCCTCATAATTTTGTAGACCTCTATCAGGTTGCCCCTCAACCTCCTTCGTTCCAGTGAGAATAAACCAAGTTTATTCAACCTCTCCTCATAGCTAATGCCCTCCATACCAGGTAACATCCTGGTAAATATCTTCTGTACCCTCTCTACAGACTCCACATCCTTCTGGTAGTGTGGCAACCAGAATTGAACACTATACTCCAAGTGTGACCGAACTAAGATTCTATACAGCTGCAACATGACTTGCCAATTTTTATATTCACTGCCCCGGCCAATGAAGGCAAGCATGCCGCATGCCTTCTTGACTTGCTTCTCCACCTGTGTTGCCCCTTTCAGTGACCTGTGGACCTGTACACCTAGATCTCTCTGATTGTCAATACTCTTGAGGGTTCTACCATTCACTGTATATTCCCTACCTGCATTAGACCTTCCAAAATGCATTACCTCACATTTGTCCATCTTCCATATCTCCACCCAAGTCTCCAAATGATCTAAATCCTGCTGTATCCTCTGACAGACCTCATCACTATCCGCAATTCCACTAACCTTTGTGTCATCTGCAAACTTACTAATCAGACCAGTTACATTTTCCTCCAAATCATTTTTTATACCACCAACAACCAAGGTCCCAGCACTGAACCCTACGGAACACCACTAGTCACAGCCCTCCAATTAGAAAAGCACCCTTCCATTGCTACTCTCTGCCTTCTATGAGCTAGGCAGTTCTGTATCCATCTTGCCAGCTCACCTCTGATCCCGTGTGACTTCACCTTTTGCACCAGTCTGCCATGAGGGACCTTGTAAAAGGCCTTACTGAAGTCCATATAGACAACATCCACTGCCCTATCTGCATCAATCATCTTTGTGACCTCTTCGATAAACTCCATCAAGTTCGTGAGACACAACCTCCCCGTCACAAAACCATGCTGCCTCTCGCTAATACGTCCACTTGCTTCCAAATGGGAGTAGATCCTGTCTCGAAGAATTCTCTCCAGTAATTTGCCTACCACTGACCTAAGGCTCACCAGCCTGTCGTTCCCTGGATTGTCCTTGATGCCCTTCTTAAACAAAGGAACAACATTGGCTATTCTGCAGTCCTACGGGACATTACATGAAGACAGTGAGGATCCAAAGATTCTTTGTCAAGGCCTCAGCAATTTTCTCCCTTGCCTCCTTTCAGTATTCTGGGGTAGATCCCATCAGGCTCTGGGGACTTATCCACCTTAATATTTTTCAAGACGCCCAACACCTCGTCTTTTTAGATCTCAATGTGACCCAGGCTATTTACACACCCTTCTCCAGACTTAACATCCACCAATTTCTTCTTTTTGGTGAATACTGATGCAAAGTATTCACTTGGTACTTCGCCCATTTCCTCTGGTTCCACACATAGATTACCTCCCCTGTCCTTCAGTGGGCCAACCCTTTCCCTGGCTACCCTCTTGCTTTTTACGTACGTGGAAAAAGCCTTGGGACTTTCCTCAACTTGATTTGCCAATGATTTTTCGTGACTCTTTTAGCCTCAAGCTCGAGTCACAGACAGACTCTCGGCGATTGTGGCGAGGACTAAACAACATAACGAGCTACAAAGTGAAGCCGAGCAGTATCTCTGGCAGCAGCGCACCCCTCCCCGATGAACTCTGCATTCTATGCTCTGTTCGAGCAGGTAACCAACAATCCGCTGTTGAGTGCCCCAGCAGCCCATAACTCACACATACCCACCATCACAGTTTCCGAAGTCAGATCGGCCTTCCTGAAAGTGAACCCTCAGAAGGCAACGGGCCTGGACGGAATCCCTGGTCGTGCACTCAGAGCCTGCGCGGACCAGCTGGCAGAGGTATTCGCGGACATCTTTAACCTATCCCTACTCCACTCCGAGGTCCCACTTGCTTCAAGAAGACCACCATTATACCGTTGCCAAAGAAGAACCAGGCAACGTGCCTCAATGCCAACCATCCGGTGGCCCTGACTTCAGTCATAATGAAGTGCTTTGAGAGGTTTATCATGAAGTGCATTACCTCCATACTCCCAGAACACCTTGATCCACTGCAATTCGCATACCGTCGCAACCGGTCCACAGCAGACCCCATTTCCCTGGCCCTACACTCATCCCTCGAGCATCTCGACAACAAGGACTCCTACATCAGACTCCTATTTATTGACTACTGCTCTGCCTTCAATACCATAATCCCAGCCAAGCTCATATCAAAGCTCCAAAACCTAGGACTTGGCTCCCCACTCTGCACTGGATCCTCAATTTTCTAACCAACTGACTACAATCAGTAAGAATGAACCACAACACCTCCTCCACAATTGTCCTCAATACCGGGGCCCCGCAAGGCTGTGTACTTAGCCCCATACTCTACTCCCTGTGCACACACGACTGCGTGGCAAAATTTGGTTCCAACTCCATCTACAGGTTTGCTGACGGTACGACCATAGTGGGCCGGATCTCGAATAACAAGGAGTTAGAATACAGGAGGGAGATAGAGAACCTAGTGGAGTGGTGCAACGACAACAATCTCTCCCTCAATGCCAGCAAAACTAAAGAGCTGGTCATTGACTTCAGGAAGCAAAGTACTGTACACACCCCTGTCAGCATCAACGGGGCCGAGGTGGAGATGGTTAGCAGTTTCAAATTCCTTGGGGTGCACATCTCCAAAAATATGTCCTGGTCCACCCACATCGATGCTACTACCAAGAAAGCGCAACAGGGCCTATACTTTCTCAGGAAACTACGGAAATTCGGCATGCCCACATTAACTCTTACCAACTTTTACAGATGCACCATAGAAAGCATCTTATCTGGCTGTATCACAGCCTGGTATGGCAACTGCTCAGCCCAGGTCCGCAAGACACTTCAGAGAGTCGTGAACACCGCCCAGTCCATCACACGAACCTGCCTCCCATCCATTGACTCCATTTACACCTCCTGCTGCCTGGGGAAAGCTGGCAGCATAATCAAAGACCCCTCCCACCCGGCTTACTCATGATGTGTTGGGTACTCTGGATCTGTGAAGACCGCGTTTACCAGAGCAGTAACATAGACGGGCTATCAACACTTGTAGAAGTACAACTCTATTTTATTTAACTATGAGCTGTTCAACATACTTGCACTGTGGGTCGACACTATGTTAGGATGAATGAAGACCTATGCCTAACCTGACCAGCCTATACTGCTAGCACATGGTAGAGGTTTGTGCTACTGACTGCAGGCTCTGTCTGTCTCAGAGGCTGTATCCCGAATTAGCGGGAAAACTAGTGCCCTCTGGCTTTATAGTGACCGTGCCCTATCTGGTGATTGGCTGCTGTGTTGTGTGTGTTGATTGGTCTTGCAGTGTGTCAGTCAGTGTGTGTCTGTGCACCATCATATACTTATGTGTATATTATGACAACTCACTCTTCCAATTTCTTCCATCAGGCAGGAGATACAGAAGTCTGAGAACACGCACAAACAGACTCAAAAACAGCTTCTTCCCCACTGTTACCAGACTCCTAAATGACCCTCTTATGGACTGACCTCATTAACACTACACCCTGTATGCTTCATCCGATGCCAGTGCTTATGTTGTTACATTGTATACCTTGTGTTGCCCCATTATGTATTTTCTTTTATTCCCTTTTCTTCCCATGTCCTTAATGATCTGTTGAGCTGCTTGCAGAAAAATACTTTTCACTGTACCCCAGTACATGTGACAATAAACAATCCAATCCAATCCCTCCTGACACCTTGCTTAAGTTCCTTCCTACTTTCCTTATATTTTACACAGGCGTCGTCTGTTCCCAGCCTTCTAGCCCTGACAAATGCTTCCTTTTTCTTTTTGGCGAGACCTAAACAAAAAGGTCTTCACGCTGCTTTTAACTCATTTGTTACTATAAGTCATTGAGAAAGGTACAATTTATTTGCTCATATTGGGCTGGACATATTGTTGTAATACAGAAATATGTAATCCTATACATTTTCTGATTATTTTTTGTATGATAGTTGCAGGGATTGTCATTGGCATTATGTGTTAAAATGTAAATGGCCCAAACAGCCCAAAAACGACAGCACAGCACCACCAGCACACCTACACAATGGGACTGGATATGGTGGTTGAAAGCCGGGAGACGCTGCTCTCTGGATCTACCTGGTTTGCAATGCCTCGCGTGCTTCAGCGCGATCTCGCGGGACGTTGTGAGGTGAATCCTTCCCACAATAGGTGGGATCACTTTTTGGCAAATCTGCATATTAGAGCGAAGCAGTAAGCTTTTCTTCAATGTGCCGATGTACCTGAGGCTTTGGGATTCAACCCCTTCGCCTCAGAAACCTCGGGCTTGTGCTGTTTCGTGCTGGTCCCCACAAACAGGAACCAGACACAACGGCACTTGTGGTGGTCTCCCAAAAGGATCAAAGGCCCTCAGCTGCATGCCCGGGTGGTGCCATCTGGGTTCTCTGGAAGTGCCAACTTTGCACCCTGGCATTGCCACCTGGGTGCCAGCCTGACATTTGCAAGGCGCCCAGGTGGCACTACCAGCGCTGGCATGGGAATTGCCAGGTTAGCACTGCCAAGGTGCTACGGGTGGGAGAAGGAACATAAAAGGAACACAAGAGGAAGAATGGTAAGGGTCTCAGATTGATTTCAAAAGGGAAGGTGCAGGTTGATGGTACAAGATGGTGCAAGCAGCCACTTTGGAAGGGCCCTGAGCAAAGGGAAACCCCGGTGTGCAGGGGCGCACCGACCTGGCGTACACACAGTTGGCGGCCATGTTGGATGCCCCCTGGACAAAGGGAAACTCCGGAGCACAGGGGCCCGGCCTCATGGTGAGAGCAGCAACCATGGCCATTTTGGAGAGCCTGCGACCAAAGGGTAACCCCGGAGTGCAGGGCCGCTTCCACCAGGTAAGTATGATTGATTCTGCAGTAAGTGGGGGGACAAATAAAACCCACCAGGATTGTTACTGGAATGTCAGGGGACTTCACGGCTCAGTGAAAAGATACAGAGTCTTTGTCCATTTAAGAAGTTGGAAAGCCGACATAGTCTGCCTCCAAGAACGCATCTGAGGGAAAAAGACCCACTTCGGGTAAGGAAGGGATGGTTGGGACAGACATACCATTCATGCTACAGAACAAGAGCCGGAGGTGTGGCAATACTGATTAGTAAGAGGACAGTGTTTATGACGACAAGGACGATCACGGATACAAGGTGACAGTACTTCATGGTCGGCAGTGCGCTAGACGGGGCACTGGTAAGCCTGGTAAATGTGTACTCTCCCTGGTACAACACGGACTTTATAAAAAAGACCATGGCGGATGTCCTCAACATCGACACACACTGACTGATCATGGGGGTGGACTTTAACTGTGTACAGGGCACACTGACAGACCGATCAAATCCCAGAACGGTGAAAAAGACAGACATAGCTCGGGAATTGGGAGCATTCATGGAGCAGATGGGGGCAGTGGACCCATGGCAGTTCCTACATCCTGGTGAGAAAGAATTCTCATTCTTCTCTCCAGTGCACAAGTATACACCTATATTGTCGTCTTTGCAGTGGGGAAATCGGTGCTTCCAGGAATAGTCCCGTGTGTGCGTGGGTTTCCTCCGGGTGCTCCGGTTTCCTCCCACAATAGTCATCTCAGACCAGACTCCACATTTTATGAGTGTGGGATTGGAGACGGGACAGGCACAATGCCCTACTTGGTGGTTGGACACGGCCTCTTGGCCGACAAGGTTTTCTGCCAGAAATCATCACAGGTGACTCTCACCGTCCACGTTCTGGGAGGCACTGAAGGCTGTGATTCGGGGAGAGATGATAGCCTACAAGGCTCGTAGAGATAGGGAAGAGAGGGTGGCGAGGCAACAACTGGTCGACTACATCTTGGAGGTCAACAGAAAAAAGGCTGAGGCCTTGACTGTGGAGCTTCTGATGGAGAGAAAAAAGCGGCAAATGGACTTTAACCTGCCATCCACCAGGAAGGCAGTGCACCAACTCCGGCAGACAAGGGGGGCCTTTTGTTTATGTATTTAATACATTTAGAGTACCCAATTATTTTTTTTCCAAATTAAGGGAAATTTAGCGTGGCCAATCCCCCTAACCTGCACATCTTTGGGTTGTGGGGTGTGAAACCGAAACAGACACATAGAACATGCTGTGCAGAAGCAGGCGATTTGGCTCATCGAGTCTGCACCGACCCACTCAAGCCCTCACCTCCACCCTATCCCCGCAATCCAACAACCCCTCCGAATAATTTTGGACACTAAGGGCAATCCACTCAACCTGCACATCTTTGGACTGTGGGAGGAAACCGAAGCACCCGGAGGAACCCCACGCACACACGGGGAGGATGTGCAGACTCCGCACAGATAGTGACCCAGCAGGGAATCAAACCTTGGACCCTGCCACTGTTAAGCTAACCACTGTGCTACCGTGCTGCCCACAACAGAGCAGTAATGGGGAGAATGTGCAAACTGCACATGGACAGTGACCCAGGGGCAGGATTCGAACCTGGGTCCTCAGCGCCATAGTCCCAGTGCTAACCACTGCACCACATGCCGCCCTAAGTGGGGGAAGGACCTTTTATGAACATGTAGAGAAGGCTAGCCGCCTGCTGGCTCACCAGCTGAGAAAGCAGACAGCCACGAGAGAGAGATAGCAGGTGAAGGACAACAGAGGCAGACTGGTAGTCGAACCAAAAAAAACACGTGGGTGAAACTCCTGTACAACGCCCCCAAGACAAGCGTTCGGACCAACGCCATCAAGTCTGAATACTTTCAGCTGCACAGAGGCATAAGGTAGGGATGCCCGCTATTCCCACTGCTATTCGCCCTGGCAAATGAGCCCCTGGCAATTGCTCTGCGAGACGCTAGAGGCTGGAAGGGCATCCAAAGAGGTGGCAGAGAGCACAAAGTTTCACTCTATGTGGGTGACCTGCTCATCTACATCTCTGACCCACGGAATGGTTTGAAGGAGAACATGAGGCTCTTGAAAGAGTTCAGGGCCAAAGTGGGACAGAAATTTTCGGAAATGGGAGGAGAAGGGGATTAAGACACTAAAAGATTTTTTTCTTGGGGGTCGGTTTGCAGGATTGAAGCAGCTGGAAGCGAAGTATGGGTTGGAGCAAGGGAAAATGTTTAGATAGATGCAGGTTCAAGATTTTGCCATAAAGGAGATACAGAGCTTCCCGGTGGAGCCGGCCTCCATATTGCTGGAGGAGGTGCTGACGACAGGGGGACTGGAGAAGGGGTAGTGTTGGCGGTTTACGGGGCTATTTTGGACAACTGGAAGGGTTCAAAGCAAAGTGAGAGGAAGAGTTGGGAGAGCGTATGGAAGAGTGGTTCTGTTGTGAGGTGCTCCGGAGAGTGAACACCTCCACCTTGTGCGCGAGGTTGGGGCTGATACAACTGAAGGTGGTATATGAAAAATGATATGAAAATCGCTTATTGTCATGAGTAAGCTTCAATGAAGTTACTGTGAAAAGCCCCTAGTCGCCACATTCCGGCGCCTGTTCGGGGAGGCTGGTACGGGAATTGAACCGTGCTGCTGGCCTGCCTTGGTCTGCTTTAAAAGCCAGTGATTTAGCCCAGTGTGCTAAACCAGCCCCGAACATCCAGCAAGGAGACAACGAGCCCCAAGAGGCACATTGCTGGAGGAATTACTGATGTGGACAGTATGGAGAAGGGGAACTGTGAGGACATTTACAAACAACTTTTAGCAAGGGCGAGAGCACCATTAGACGGAGCAAGTCACAAATGGGAGGATGAACTTGGGACAAAAGTAGGGTGCAGACTGGAGTGAAGCAGTAAGTAGGGTGAACTCCAGCTCCTTCTGCACAAGGCTAAGCCTCATGAAGTTTAAAGTAGCGCACAGAGCGCACCCAACCAGAACTCGAATAAACAGTTGCTTCCCGGAGGTGGAAGATAAATGTGAACAGTGTCAGGGAGGCAAGGCCAACCACATCCACATGTTCTGGGCCTGCCTCAGACTTGTCGGGGTCTGGACTGCCTTCTTGAGGCAATGTCCAAGGTTGTGGGGGTGAGGGTGGAACCGTGCCCGAGAATGGCAGTGTTCGGGGCATCGGACCAGCCAGAACTACACATGGGGAAGGGAGCTGATGCCCTGGCTATTGCTTCCTTCAACTGCACACCGGAAAATCCTGCTTGGCTGACAATCAGCAGCACCAGCTGGCAGACCTGTCGGAATTTCTCCAATGGAGAAGATCAAGTACACCATTTAAGGGTTGGACGAGGGCTCCCACAAAGCGTGGAGGCAATTCATCAGCCTGGTCCAAGACCTGCTCGAAGCCATTAGCAGATAGGAAGGGTGGTCGTCGGGGGACCAACAAGGGCAAATATGATCACACAGAACTGATATGAACAAGGGGGGAGGGCGGCAAGGAAGGTACCCAGGGAAGTATCAGGAAGTGAAGTCGGGGTGGGCAGAGAGTCCCCGCGGCAAAACCAGGGGGGCAACAACCACAAAATGAAAAAAAGAATACAGCACCCATGGACCAAGATGGAGCCTGATTTAAATCGCTAATTGCGGTTGGATTCATGGCGCTGAGGACCCGGGTTCAGTCGTAGCCCTGGGTCACTGTCTGTGCGGAGTTTGCACATTCTCCCTGTGTCTGTGTGAGTCTCACCCCCACAACCCAAAGATGTGGACAGGCCACACTAAATTGCCCCTTAATTAGAAAAAAATAATTGGCTACTCTAAATTTAAAAAAAAGTATTTTGGATGGTTCTGCCAGTTTTACTCATATGGTCTAAAAGAATTAAAAGGCAAAAAAGCACTTCTAACTCCAAAGTAATTATTTTAACAACCCAGACCGCGGTCCATACAGGACACTCACACACCCACAACTCCCAAAGTACAACCCCCACCCCAACAAGCAGACACCCCGATCCGACATCTACCTCTCCCAGTCAGACCCTTTCAACCCACTCTCCCAGCCCCCCACTTTCCCAGTCCGAAACAACGCCCCCCCCCCCCCTCCCCTTACCAGTTTGCCCCTCATGCCCCTTCACCGGTCTGACCCCACCCCTGTTCCACTCCTGGTCCAACTCCACCTAGTATTAATAATAATAATTTTTATGGTCACAAGTAGGCTTACATTAACAGTGCAATGAAGTTACTTTGAAAAGCCCCTTTTCGCCACATTCCGGTGCCTATTTGGGTACACAGAGGGAGAATTCAGAATGTCCAAATTACGTAATAGCTTGTCAATTGGGACTTGTGGGAGGAAACCGGAGCATCTGGAGGAAACCCACGCAGATACGAGGAGAATGTGCATTCTCTGCACAGACAGTGACCCAAGTCAGGAATCAAAACTGGGACCCTAGTGCTGTGAAGCCATAGTGTTAACCACTAAAATTCCATCCTTCTCAGGTCTCCCCCGCCGTTCCGACTCTTCCCTAATGAACTGGGTCACGCCCACTATTCCAATTCCCACCTCTCACTGGATCTCCTCCGCCATTCCAATTCTCCCCACGTTCTGACTCCCCTTCCACTGGGTCTCCTCTGCCACACAACTCCCCCACCTCACCCCCACCCTGGTCTCCCCCCCCCCCCCCCCCCCCGATGTTTCGATGTTTGAACAATCATTTACTTTCTCTCTTTAAATTGTCCTTTAGTGCCATAAAAATATGCATGTGTTTCCTCTCTGTGCTCCAGTTACACCGCATTGTTGCAGGGGTTTTGGAATTTCAATGAGGCTAAGTGTCTCTAGAGTGGGAATCCACTGGTAATTGTCACTCCGTGGAAGTTGCTGGTCCATATCACCATTCCTTCACAGTTGCTGGATCAAAATCCCAGAACACTCTAGCTAACAGCAATATGGATGTATTTACACCATGTCAACTGCAGCAACTCAAGAAAGCTGTTCACATACCACCTTCTCAAGAGCAATTAGGACATGAGTGCATTTTAACACCAGGCAGAGTACAATCTGCTGGGGGCTAGAGAGAGACAGAGACAGAGGCAGTGGCAGATACAGAGGGAGACCTTGAACCTGTGCTTTCAGGAGTCAAACTCTGCTCTGCTTTGTTCTCTGGAAATCATCCCACTCAAGCAGGACCCAATTACCAGCTATTACTGGACAGAATACGCCACTTTGACCAATTAATTGGCCAATCGAACCAAGTCCCACCCATCTCTCGGGTGCCGAGAAGTCGGAGTTCTTCTGTTCATCACCAGCAGCACCATATACAATGGTGCAACTTCTTGAATACCTTATTCTCTCTGCCACTTGATTTAAAGATACATGTCCATTAAGCATCCATGGATCAAAAATGATAATGGCAAAAATAAAGAAAGGGGTAAAAAGGAATCAACAGGAAGGATCCTTACTGTAGTAATCCACGGGAGGCAGAAGTTCCGTCACCACACCAATATTTATTTACAATAACGATATTACAGGAGCAGCTACAAACAGTGCTGCTAGCAGTCCAGTCAACTCAAGACTGGCTCACAAAGCCTACACAGGTGATTATATGGGCCCCCTCAATGAGCTATCATTGAGGGAGCTCATACTCCAATTGGCCAACCAATAAAGCCAATTGGAGTTCATTACACCCCTCCCCCCCAAGGTCCGAGGAATTCCTGCCAGCTGGCATTCCTCTCAGCTTCTTCCTGCTCCTCATGTCTGGGTCTGTCACCTCTGTGTTGTCCGCCGGGTCGTTCTCCGAAGTGGTACCTTATAGGTGCCCGTCTTTTCCTTGACGACCTCCTTGGAAGTTGTTCTTGGAAGTTGTTCTTCCTCCTCCTTGGGGAGAGGTGTCGCGGCGGCCTCGTCGAGTGTGTCCATCTCCGACTCTGATGACTGGATGACGGGGTCTGGAGAAATTGCTCGTGGCTGGTGTGTGGGTATCCTTTCCGTCTGGGCTATCCCAGCTTGAGGCGGTCCTGCTTCGCCTGCCTCCAGGTGTGGTTCCGCTGCCCTTATTTGGTCTAGGTGTTTCTTCAGCACCTTACCTCCTATTGAAACCTCATAGGATATGGGCCCTGTTTGGGACTCTACCGTGCCTTTGACCCACGTTGGTCCATTCCCATAATTCTTGACCCAAACCGGTGCCCCCACCTGGAAATGTCTCTGCTGCCGACTATTATCATGCCCCCTGCATTGGGCCTCACTTGCTGTCTTTTCTAGGGACAGTGCGAGCTGTAACGCCTGCCTGCAGTCTAGCTCCGTTTCCGCCAGCCTTCTCAGGAGGGTCAAGAAATTTGTGACTGACTCCCTGTCTTCCCACTTCGCTGTGTAGAATCTGTACCTATGCAAAATGAGGGGTGGTTTTGGGTCGTAGTGCTCTTTCACGAATTCCGTTACTTCTTGGAAAGTTTTCGTGTCCGGCGCATCGGGATAAGTCAGACTACGTATAATGGTGAAAGCAGAGGGTCCGCAAGCCAACAGCAGGATAAGCTGTCTCCTTTCGTCCGTCAGTATATCATTTGCCCGGAAGAAGTAACACATTCTCTCCACATACTGGGACCAGTCCTCAATAGCTGGGCCAAATGCCTCTAACCTCCCAAAAAACGGCATTTTAAAAATGGCAAGTCTTACCCTCCGAGTGCGGCAGCTGGTCTCCGCAAAATTCGTAGTTTACCTCTTCGCCACTGTAGTAATCCACGGGAGGCAGGAGTTCCGTCACCACACCAATATTTATTTACAATAACGATATTACAGGAGCAGCTACAAACAGTGCTGCTAGCAGTCCATACTAGGAGGGAGCTCATTCTCCAATTGGCCAACCAATAAAGCCAATTGGAGTTCATTGCACTTACATTACTCCCTCCCTAAAAGGAATGAAACATCAGGGAATGGACGTTTCATTATGAGGAATAGAACATAGAACATAGAACAGTACAGCACAGAACAGGCCCTTCGGCCCTCAATGTTGTGCCGAGCCATGATCACCCTACTCAACCCACGTATCCACCCTATACCCGTAACCCAACAACCCTCCCCTTAACCTTACTTTTATTAGGACACTACGGGCAATTTAGCATGGCCAATCCACCTAACCTGCACATCTTTGGACTGTGGGAGGAAACCGGAGCACCCGGAGGAAACCCACGCACACAGGGGGAGGACGTGCAGACTCCACACAGACAGTGACCCAGCCGGGAATTGAACCTGGGACCCTGGAGCTGTGAAGCATTTATGCTAACCACCATGCTACCCTGCTGCAAGACTGCAAGACATTAATCACAAACACATATCTATCCATCCATCCCCATCATATAAGTTCCCTTCCCAGTCTCTACATTGGAAACTAGTCAGCTCTTGAAAGTGTGACAAAGCATCCACAATAACATTATCCTTTCCAGGAATGTACACAATTTTAACATTGAACCGTTGTAATCATAAACACCAACAGAATAATCTCACATTCCATGTTTTAAACTTTTCGTATAAACATAGTGGATTATAGTCTGTATAAACTAAGCTTTGGTTTTTGTCATGCCAAACACAGACTTCAAAATGCTGAACGACTAGTAACACTGCCCCTACCCCAGGTCACTGGCGTACTTGACCATTTCAATGGTCTGGATAGGTCCAGCACAGCCAACAAAGGTTCGTCCACCATGTGTCCAAGCATTCAAACACGTTGATGGTTCTGGAGATGCCGTGATGTTTGATGGATGAACTGATGTTGTAGCAATGGAAATGTTAGGGTATTCACAGGCATGAAATCATGAAAATATGGAAGGCTGTTCCAATTTCACAAATAATGATTATGATAGTCAAGTACAGACTTTTCACTGCATGTTTAACATATGAGTTATCAGTTAGAGGTAAAAAATTGGCAATTGGATAGCATTGGAAATACCTGTTGTTGATGAAGCTGAAGTGCTAAAAGCTGTGGTTACCATTGTAGATGGTTCAGTTGAACTTGAAGTTGATGGTGATGTTGCTGTTGATGATAATAGAGTTGTCAGTGAAGTGATAATAGAGTTGTCAGTGAAGTGAAGCAATATTCAAATTAATTGCAGCAAAAAGTGCATAAATTGAACAGTATAAATTCAATAACATGAAAAAAAGTCATGAGAGATTTTAAAATTTTAAAGTGCTCTGATACTTATTCGCAGACTACCCTAGATCTCCAAGTTAAGGAGTACCAATTGTATTTTTAAGTACGTTGTTACAAGATGTTTAGCTGTTAATATAGTTTTCGACTACAGGGAGAACAAACTTGTCTGCTCAATTTTATTTATTGAGATTGTAAAATATCAGGGAATATCATTGGTTATATTTCTTTTACGCAAAAGGAGTCACCAACATTTGTAAATTATCCTGTCAATAATATTGCATTTGAATATTGCAATAGATCATACCTGTTGATGCTGATGTTATAATTGTTGGTGAAGTGAACACAGTTGTGACTCCTTCGGCTGAAGTGCTTCCTTTCCGAGTATCTGAAGATGTCATATTTTCTAACCAGAGAAATGTCAATAAACAGTGAAAATCAATCCCTGGTCACCTAATAAATTGTGAACAATAAACAATAATGTCATCGTGTTGAGTTCAAGCAGTTCAATTACTGCATTGTTCGCTTAAAAATGATGATGCAATCATATATTTTGCATCGGGAGTGAATGAGAAAATGACACAGGAAAATTTGAAATCTGTGCATGGATTCAAATATGTTGAAGCTTTTGCAGATGTCCTGAATTTTGATGGCTAGGCTGATATTTTGAAATACCTTGTGACAAGATCCCTTTTAAGACAGAGTTATGAACTCTGGGAGCATAATCTGGTCTGCTCAATTTTAACCATTGTGTTAAAGAAAATATCAGCGAATATCATTGCTTGCATTTTGTATCACGCAAAAGGTGTCATCAACATTTGTAAATTATCTTGTCAGTAATATTGGATTGCTGCATTGCACTAGATCATACCTGTTGCCGCTGCTGTTGTAATTGTTGGGGAAGTGAACACAGTTATGACTGTTTCTGTTGAAGTGATTTCTTTTGAGGTTCCAGAAGATGTTGTGTATTCTAATCATACAAATGATAATTAACAGTGCAAATCAGTTCATATGATAAATTGAGGACGAGATTCAGCGATTACCTTGCATCCGGCACGGACACGGGCATAGCAGGTGAAATCTGGGAGAGCCCCCAATCAGCTGGGCAAGATCCAGAAATGTATATTTAAATGAACCATTTAAATGAGTCAATTAAATTCCCGAATGGCAGGTTCACCTGGTGCCGGAAGCCAACGACCGTGCAATCGAGACCTCGCCAGATCGCCATTTAGGGCTGGTCTACACAAACATGGAGCACTGGTAATAGCACTTTGGAGCGATATCACAGAGCTTTAGAGACCCTGAGTGGTCAGGGACACAGGTGGTATCCTGGGACCTGGGCAGTAGGAAATCACTCTGAGTGTGGCCTTGGTGGGGAGAATCATGCTGAGGCCAAAGGAAATGCAAAGTGTTATTGAACAGCAGAATGCTTCTCGGCACTGCAGCCGGCAAGAAACAGTCTGCCTAACACACCCAAAAGTGGACTTAAGCTATTTTCCGCTGAATCGTGCACCATGAAGAACAAACTGCAACATTAGCGAGTTGAATTCAAGCAGTTCGATGACTGCATTGCTCACGAAAAATGATTTTGGAATCGTATAATTTACAGTGGGAGTGAATGAGATTTTTGTCTGATGCCATTGAAGGAACATCAATGATAATTGATACATGAATTAAGCCTTTATTGGGTTTGGGACTAGTCATATCTATTATTCAGGAAGATATGAATGTCACTGCATGTATATGTTTATTGATTTTGTTCTAACATCAAATCTTGAATGAAGAAGTGACGTAGGTGTTGTGACAAGAATCACAAACACCCCTGTGTTTAATTAGCTTCTGTTCATTTGTGAGATAGCAATATGAGATTTCAAAATTTGATATATGTACAAGCATTGAAACATGTTGATGATTCTGGAAATGTCCTGACATTTGATGGATGAACTGATATTGTAGCAAGGGAAATGTTAGGGTATTCACAGGCATGAAATCATGAAAATATGGAAGGCTGTTCCAATTTCACAAATAATGATTATGATGAAGTACAGACTTTTCACTGCTTGTTTAACATATGAGTTATCAGTTAGAGGTTAAAAATTGGCAATTGGATAGCATTGGAAATACCTGTTGATGATGAAGCTGAAGTGCTTAAAGCTGTGGTTACCATTGTAGATGGTTCAGTTGATGTTGAAGTTGATGGTGATGTTGCTGTTGATGATAATAGAGTTGTCAGTGAAGTGAAGCAATATTCAAAATAATTTCAGCAAAAAGTGCATAATATGAACAGTATAAATTCAATAACATGAAAAAGAGTCATCAGAGATTTTAAAATTTGCAAGTGCTTTGATACTTATTCGCAGACTACACTAGATCTCCAAGATAAGGAGTACCAATTGTATTTTTAAGTACGTTGTTACAAGATGTTTAGCTGTTAAGATTGTTTTCGACTACAGGGAGTACATACTTGTCTGCTCAATTTTATTTATTGAGTTTGTAAAATATAAGGGAATATCATTGGTTGTATTTCTTTAACACAAAAGGAGTCACCAACATTTGTAAATTATCTTGTCAGTAATATTGGATTGCTGCATTGCAATAGATCATACCTGTTGTGGCTGCTGTTGTTGTTGTTGGTGAAGTGAACACATAGAACATAGAACAGTACAGCACAGAACAGGCCCTTCGGCCCTCGATGTTGTGCCGAGCAATGATCACCCTACTTAAACCCACGTAACCCGTATACCCGTAACCCAACAATCCCCCCATTAACCTTACACTACGGGCAATTTAGCATGGCCAATCCACCTAACCCGCACATCTTTGGACTGTGGGAGGAAACCGGAGCACCCGGAGGAAACCCACACACACACGGGGAGGACGTGCAGACTCCACACAGACAGTGACCCAGCCGGGAATCGAACCTGGGACACTGGAGCTGTGAAGCATTGATGCTAACCACCATGCTACCGTGAGGCCCCTAGTTGTGACTCCTTCTGTTGAAGTTCTTCCTTTCAGAGAATTTGAAGATGTCATATTTTCTAATCAGAGAAATGTCAATAAACAGTGAAAATTGATCCCTGGTCACATAATAAATTTGAATGAATAACCAATAATGTCATCATGTTGAATTCAAGCAGATCAATTCCTGCATTGTTCGCTTAAAAATGATGATGCAATCATATATTTTGCATCGGGAGTGAATGAGAAAATGAGACAGGAAAATTTGAAATCTGTGCATGGATTCAAATATGTTGAAGGTTTTGCAGATGTCAGATTTTGATGGCTAGGCTAATATTTTGAAATACCTTGTAAGAAGCCATTCCCCTTTTAAGATAGAGTTTTGAACTCTGGGAGCATAATCTTAGCTGCTCAATTTTAACCATTGAGTTTACAAAATATCAGCGAATATCATTGCTTGCATTTTGTATCACGCAAAAGGTGTCATCAACATTTGTAAATTATCTTGTCAGTAATATTGGATTGCTGCATTGCACTAGATCATACCTGTTGCCGCTGCTGTTGTAATTGTTGGGGAAGTGAACACAGTTATGACTGTTTCTGTTGAAGTGATTTCTTTTGAGGTTCCAGAAGATGTTGTGTATTCTAATCATACAAATGATAATTAACAGTGCAAATCAGTTCATATGATAAATTGAGGACGAGATTCAGCGATTACCTTGCATCCGGCACGGACACGGGCATAGCAGGTGAAATCTGGGAGAGCCCCCAATCAGCTGGGCAAGATCCAGAAATGTATATTTAAATGAACCATTTAAATGAGTCAATTAAATTCCCGAATGGCAGGTTCACCTGGTGCCGGAAGCCAACGACCGTGCAATCGAGACCTCGCCAGATCGCCATTTAGGGCTGGTCTACACAAACATGGAGCACTGGTAATAGCACTTTGGAGCGATATCACAGAGCTTTAGAGACCCTGAGTGGTCAGGGACACAGGTGGTATCCTGGGACCTGGGCAGTAGGAAATCACTCTGAGTGTGGCCTTGGTGGGGAGAATCATGCTGAGGCCAAAGGAAATGCAAAGTGTTATTGAACAGCAGAATGCTTCTCGGCACTGCAGCCGGCAAGAAACAGTCTGCCTAACACACCCAAAAGTGGACTTAAGCTATTTTCCGCTGAATCGTGCACCATGAAGAACAAACTGCAACATTAGCGAGTTGAATTCAAGCAGTTCGATGACTGCATTGCTCACGAAAAATGATTTTGGAATCGTATAATTTACAGTGGGAGTGAATGAGATTTTTGTCTGATGCCATTGAAGGAACATCAATGATAATTGATACATGAATTAAGCCTTTATTGGGTTTGGGACTAGTCATATCTATTATTCAGGAAGATATGAATGTCACTGCATGTATATGTTTATTGATTTTGTTCTAACAT
This sequence comes from Scyliorhinus canicula, assembly GCF_902713615.1. NCBI lineage: Eukaryota > Metazoa > Chordata > Chondrichthyes > Carcharhiniformes > Scyliorhinidae > Scyliorhinus > Scyliorhinus canicula. Next base: position 127,499,316 of record NC_052158.1, on the reverse strand, counting down.
CAAATCTTGAATGAAGAAGTGACGTAGGTGTTGTGACAAGAATCACAAACACCCCTGTGTTTAATTAGCTTCTGTTCATTTGTGAGATAGCAATATGAGATTTCAAAATTTGATATATGTACAAGCATTGAAACATGTTGATGATTCTGGAAATGTCCTGACATTTGATGGATGAACTGATATTGTAGCAAGGGAAATGTTAGGGTATTCACAGGCATGAAATCATGAAAATATGGAAGGCTGTTCCAATTTCACAAATAATGATTATGATGAAGTACAGACTTTTCACTGCTTGTTTAACATATGAGTTATCAGTTAGAGGTTAAAAATTGGCAATTGGATAGCATTGGAAATACCTGTTGATGATGAAGCTGAAGTGCTTAAAGCTGTGGTTACCATTGTAGATGGTTCAGTTGATGTTGAAGTTGATGGTGATGTTGCTGTTGATGATAATAGAGTTGTCAGTGAAGTGAAGCAATATTCAAAATAATTTCAGCAAAAAGTGCATAATATGAACAGTATAAATTCAATAACATGAAAAAGAGTCATCAGAGATTTTAAAATTTGCAAGTGCTTTGATACTTATTCGCAGACTACACTAGATCTCCAAGATAAGGAGTACCAATTGTATTTTTAAGTACGTTGTTACAAGATGTTTAGCTGTTAAGATTGTTTTCGACTACAGGGAGTACATACTTGTCTGCTCAATTTTATTTATTGAGTTTGTAAAATATAAGGGAATATCATTGGTTGTATTTCTTTAACACAAAAGGAGTCACCAACATTTGTAAATTATCTTGTCAGTAATATTGGATTGCTGCATTGCAATAGATCATACCTGTTGTGGCTGCTGTTGTTGTTGTTGGTGAAGTGAACACATAGAACATAGAACAGTACAGCACAGAACAGGCCCTTCGGCCCTCGATGTTGTGCCGAGCAATGATCACCCTACTTAAACCCACGTAACCCGTATACCCGTAACCCAACAATCCCCCCATTAACCTTACACTACGGGCAATTTAGCATGGCCAATCCACCTAACCCGCACATCTTTGGACTGTGGGAGGAAACCGGAGCACCCGGAGGAAACCCACACACACACGGGGAGGACGTGCAGACTCCACACAGACAGTGACCCAGCCGGGAATCGAACCTGGGACACTGGAGCTGTGAAGCATTGATGCTAACCACCATGCTACCGTGAGGCCCCTAGTTGTGACTCCTTCTGTTGAAGTTCTTCCTTTCAGAGAATTTGAAGATGTCATATTTTCTAATCAGAGAAATGTCAATAAACAGTGAAAATTGATCCCTGGTCACATAATAAATTTGAATGAATAACCAATAATGTCATCATGTTGAATTCAAGCAGATCAATTCCTGCATTGTTCGCTTAAAAATGATGATGCAATCATATATTTTGCATCGGGAGTGAATGAGAAAATGAGACAGGAAAATTTGAAATCTGTGCATGGATTCAAGTATGTTGAAGGTTTTGCAGATGTCAGATTTTGATGGCTAGGCTAATATTTTGAAATACCTTGTAAGAAGCCATTCCCCTTTTAAGATAGAGTTTTGAACTCTGGGAGCATAATCTTAGCTGCTCAATTTTAACCATTGAGTTTACAAAATATCAGCGAATATCATTGCTTGCATTTTGTATCACGCAAAAGTTGTCATCAACATTTGTAAATTATCGTGTCAGTAATATTGGATTGCTACATTGCAATAGATCTTACCTGTTGTCGCTGCTGTTGTAGTTGTTGGGGAAGTGAACACAGTTGTGACTGCTTCTGTTGAAGTGATTTCTTTTGATGTTCCAAAAGATGTTGTGTATTCTAATCATACAAATGATAATTAACAGTGAAAATCAGTTCATATGATAAATTGGGGACGCGATTCAGCAATCACCTTGCATCCGACACGGACACGGGCATAGCGGGTGAAACCTGGGAGAGCCCCCAATCAACTGGGCAAGATCCTGAAATGCATATTTAAATGAGCCATTTAAATGAGTCAAGTAAATTCCCGTATGGCAGGTTCACCTGGTGCCCGGAAGCCAACGACCGTGCAAGCGAGACCTCGCCAGATCGCCATTTAGGGCTGGTCTACACAAACGTGGAGCACGGGTAATAGCACTTTAGAGAGATATCACAGAGCTTTAGAGGCCCTGAGTGGTCAGGGACACAGGTGGTATCCTGGGACCTGGGCACCTTGGCACTACCAGAATGGCATCCTGGCAATGCCACCTGGGCACCTTGCATTGCAAATAAGACACTGCCAGGGTGCCACACGCATTTTCAAGGTGCCCTGCTGGTGGTGCCAGGGATCCTGGATGACAGATTCATTCTGTCAGGTATCGTGCCCGGAGGTGCCTTGCCAATTGGCAAACGAGTGTTGGGGAAGTTCCCAGCGGCCTAGAGAAGGTTTGGGGGTGAGAAGGAGATGCAGAAAGCTGGAGGTGATGACAGAAAGGGATTTGGGGGAAAGGATGGGGACTGCTGTAGAAATTGGTGCTCGATTCTGCAATTAGCTCACCAGTAGGAAATCTCTCTGAGTGCGGCCTTGGTGGGGAGAATCACTTCTGAGGCCAAAGGAAATGGCAAAGTGTTATTGAACAGCAGAATGCTCCTCGGCACTGCTGCCGGCAAGAAAGAGTCTGCCTAACGCACCGGTAAGTGGACTTAAGCTATTTTCCGCTGAATCGTGCACCATGAAGAACAAACAGCAACATCACCGAGTTGAATTCAAGCAGTTCGATGACTGCATTGCTCACGAAAAATGATTTTGGAATTGTATAATTTACAGTGGGAGTGAATGAGATTTTTGTATGATGCCATCGAGGGAACGTCAATGATAATTGATACATGAATTAAGCCTATATTGGGTTTGGGACTAGTCATATCTATTATTCGGGAAGATATGACTGTCACTGCATGTATATGTTTATTGATTTTGTTCTAACATCAAATCTTGAATGAAGAAGTGACGTAGGTGTTGTGGCAAGAAGCACAAACACCCCTGTGTTTAATTAGCTTCTGTTCATTTGTGAGATAGCAATATGAGATTTTAAAATTTGATATGTGTACAAGCATTGAAACATGTTGATGATTCTGGAAATGTCCTGACATTTGATGGATGAACTGATATTGTAGCAATGGAAATGTTAGGGTATTCACAGGCATGAAATCCTGAAAATATGGAAGGCTGTTCCAATTTCACAAATAATGATTATGATAATCAAGTACAGACTTTTCACTGCTTGTTTAACATATGAGTTATCAGTTAGAGGTTAAAAATTGGCAATTAGATAGCATTGGAAATACCTGTTGATGATGAAGCTGAAGTGCTTAAAGCTGTGGTTAGCATTGTAGATGGTTCAGTTGATGTTGAAGTTGATGGTGATGTTGCTGTTGATGATAATAGAGTTGTCAGTGAAGTGAAGCAACATTCAAAATAATTTCAGCAAAAAGTGCATAATTTGAACAGTATAAATTCAATAACATGAAAAAGAGTCATCAGAGATTTTAAAATTTGCAAGTGCTCTGATACTTATTCGCAGACTACCCTATATCTCCAAGTTAAGGAGTACCAATTGTATTTTTAAGTACGTTGTTACAAGATGTTTAGCTGTTAATATAGTTTTCGACTACAGGGAGTACATACTTGTCTGCTCAATTTTATTTATTGAGTTTGTAAAATATAAGGGAATATCATTGGTTGTATTTCTTTTACACAAAAGGAGTCACCAACATTTGTAAATTATCCTGTCAATAATATTGCATTTGTATATTGCAATAGATCATACCTGTTGACGCTGCTGTTGTAATTGTTGGTGAAGTGAACACAGTTGTGACTCCTTCTGTTGAAGTGCTTCCTTTCAGAGTATTTGAAGATGTCATATATTCTAATCGGAGAAATGTCAATAAACAGTGAAAATCGATCCCTGGTCACTTAATAAATTGTGAAGAATAAACAATAATGTCATAGTGTTGATTTCAAGCAGTTCACTTACTGCATTGTTCACTTAAAAATGATGATGCAATTGTATATTTTGCATATGGAGTGAATGAGAAAATGAGACAGGAAAATTTGAAATTTGTGCATGGATTCAAATATGTTGAAGCTTTTGCAGATGTCCAGAATTTTGATGGCTAGGCTGATATTTTGAAATACCTTGTTACAAGCCATTCCCCTTTTAAGACAGAGTTTTGAACTCTGGGAGCATAATCTTGTCTGCTCAATTTTAACCATTGAGTTTACAAAATATCAGCGAATATCATTGCTTGCATTTTGTATCACGCAAAAGTTGTCATCAACATTTGTAAATGATCTTGTCAGTAATATTGGATTGCTACATTGCAAAAGATCATACCTGTTGTCGCTGCTGTTGTTGTTGGGGAAGTGAACACAGTTGTGACTGTTTCTGTTGAAGCGCTTTCTTTTGAAGTTCCGACAGATGTCATATATTCTAATCATACAAATGATAATTAACAGTGAAAAACAGTTCATATGATAAATTGGGGATGTGATTGAGCGATCACCTTGCATCCGGCACGGACACGGGCATAGCGGGTGAAACCTGGTAGAGCCCCCAATCAGCTGGGCAAGATCCAGAAAAGCATATTTAAATGAGCCATTTAAATGAGTCAATTAAATTCCCGAATGGCAGGTTCCCCTGGTGCCCGGAAGCCAACTACCGTGGAAGCGAGACCTCGCCAGATCGCCATTTAGGGCTGGTCTACACAAACGTGGAGCACGGGTAATAGCACTTTGGAGAGATTTCACAGGGATTTAGAGACCCTGAGTGGTCAGGGACACAGATGGTATCCTGGGACCTGGGCACCTTGGCACTGCCAGAGTGGCATCCTGGCAATGCCACTTGGGCACCTTGCATTGCAAATAAGACACTGCCAGGCTGCTACATGCATTTTCAAGGTGCCCTGCTGGTGGTGACAGGAATCCTGGATGACAGGTTCATTCTGTCAGGTATCGTGCCCAGAGGTGCATTGCCAATTGGCAAGTGAGTGTTAGGGGAAGTTCCCAGTGGCCTAGAGAAGGTTTGAGGGTGAGAAGGGAAAGGATGGGGACTGCTGTAGAAATTGGTGCTCAAATCTGCAATTAGCTCACCAGTAGGAAATCTCTCTGAGTGTGGCCTTGGTGGGGTGAATCACTTCTGAGGCCAATGAAAATGGCAAAGTGGTATTGAACAGCAGAATGCTTCTCGGCACTGCAGCCGGCAAGAAAGAGTCTGCCTAAATCATGAAAATATGGAACGCTGTTCCAATTTCACAAACAATGATTATGATAATCAAGTACAGACTTTTCACTGCTTGTTTAACACCCAAAGGTGGACTTAAGCTATTTTCCGCTGAATCGTGCACCATGAAGAACAAACAGCAACATCACCAAGTTGAATTCAAGCAGTTTGATGAATGGATTGCTCACCAAAAATGATTTTGGAATCATATAATTTACAGTGGGAGTGAATGAGATTTTTGTATGATGCCATTGAAGGAACGTCAATGAGAATTCATACATGAATCAAGCCTTTATTGGGTTTGGGGCTAGTCATACCTATTACTCGGAAAGATATGAATGGCACTGCATGTATATGTTTATTGATTTTGTTCTAACATCAAATCTTGAATGAAGAAGTGACGTAGGTGTTGTTACAAGAAGCACAAACACCCCTGTGTTTAATTAGCTTCTGTTCATTTGTGAGATAACAATATGAGATTTTAAAATTTGACATGTGTACAAGCATTGAAACATGTTGATGATTCTGGAAATGTCCTGACATTTGATGGATGAACTGATATTGTAGCAATAGAAATGCTAGGGTATTCACAGGCATGAAATCATGAAAATATGGAACGCTGTTCCAATTTCACAAACAATGATTATGATAATCAAGTACAGACTTTTCACTGCTTGTTTAACATATGAGTTATCAGTTAGTGGTTAAATATTGTCAATTGGATAGCACTGTCAATAATACTGCATTTGTACATTGCAATAGATCATACCTGTTGACGCTGCTGTTGTAATTGTTGGTGAAGTGAGCACAGTTGTGACTCCTTTGGCTGAAGTGCTTCCTTTCAGAGTTCCTGAAGATGTCATATATTCTAATCAGAGAAATGTCAATAAACTGTGAAAATCCATCCTTGGTAACATGATAAATTGTGAAGAATAAACAATAATGTCACCGTGTTGAATTCAAGCAGTTCAATTACTGCATCGTTTGCTTAAAAATGATGATGCAATCATATATTTTGCATCGGGAATGAATGAGAAAATGAGACAGGAAAATTTGAAACCTGTGCATGAATTCAAATATGTTGAAGGTTTTGGAGATGTCCTGAATTTTGAAGGCGAGGCTGATGTTTTGAAATACCTTGTAACAAGACTTTTATTGTAGAGTTTTCCACTGAGGGAGCATAAACTTGTCTGCTCAATTTTATTTATTGAGTTTACAAAATATCAGTGAATATCATTGCTTGCATTTTGTATCACACAAAAGGTGTCGCCAACATTTCTAATTCATTTTGTCAATAATATTGAATTGCTGCATTGCAATAGATCATACCTGTTGTCGCTGCTGTTTTCGTTGTTGGGGAAGTGAACACAGTTGTGACTGGTTCTGTTGAAGCGCTTTCTTTTGAGGTTCTGGCAGATGTCATATATTCTAATCATACAAATGATAATTAACAGTGAAAAACAGTTCATATGATAAATTGGGGACGCGATTCAGCGTTCACCTTGTATTTGGCATAGACCTGGGCGTCGCGGGTGAATCCCGGGAGAACCCCCAATAGGCTGGGCAAGTTCCAGAATTCTTATTTAAATGAGCCATTTAAATGAGTCATTTAAATTCCTGGATGCCGATTCACCTGGTGCTCGGAAACCAACGACCGTGCCAGCGAGCCCTCACCTGGGCACCATTTAGGCCTGGTCTGCACAAACGTGGACCATTGGTAATGTCATCTTGGGGACATCCCACAGGTACTGGAGTGGTCAGGGATATGGGCTGGTATCCTGAGACCAGGGCACCTCGGCAGTACTAGCCTGGCATCCTGGCAATGCCATCTGGGCACTTTGCATTACCAATCTTTCTGCCAGGTTGCCACGTACACTTTCAAGGTGCCATGCTGGTGGTCCAGGGATCCTGGATCCCAGATTGTATCTGCCAGGTGTCGTGCTCGGAGGTGCCTTGCCAATTGGCAAGCGAGTGTGAGGGGAGTTCCTCAGCGACCTAGAAAAGGTTTGGGGTTGATGAGGAGGTGCAGAAAGCTGGAGATGGGAGGCAGAAAGGGGTGGGGGGGAAATGATGGGGACTGCTGTAGAAATTGGTGCTCGAATCTGCAATCAGCTCACCAGTAGAAAATCTCTCTGAGCGTGGCCTTGGTGGGGAGAAACTCCCAGAGGCCAAAGATAACGGCAAAGTGTTATTGAACAGCAGAATGCACCTCGGCACTGCAGCCGGCAAGAAACAGTCTGCCTAACACACCCAAAAGTGGACTTAAACTATTTTCCGCCGAATTGTGCACCATGAAGAACAAACATCAACATCACCGAGTTGAATTCAAGCAGTTCAATTACTCCATTTGCTCACTAAAAATGATTTTGGAATCGTATAGTTCACAGCGGAAGTGAATGAGATTCTTGTATGATGCCCTTGAAGGAACGTCAATGATAACTTATACATGAATCAAGCATTTATTGGGTTTGGGACTAGTCATATCTATTATTCGGAAAGATATGAATGTGACTGCACGAATATGTTTATTGATTCTGTTTTGACATCAAATCTTGGACGGAGAAGTGATTGTAGGCGTTGTGACAAGAAGCACAAACAGCCTGTGTTTTATTAGCTTCAGTTCATTTGTGAAATGGCAAAATGAAATAAAAAATTTGAAATGTGTCCATGAATTCAAACTTGTTCTGGAGGTGTCCTGACTTTTGATGGCTGAACTGATGTTGTAGCAATGGAAATGTAAGGTTATTCGCAGGCATGAAATCATGAAAATATCGAGGGTCTTTACAATTTCACAAATATCGATTATGATATTCAAGGTGAGACTGTTTCGCTGATTGTTTAACATATGAGTTGTCAGTTAGAGGTTAAACATTGACAATTGGAACACACTGAAAATACCTGTTGTTTCACTTGTTGATGTTGAAGGTGAAGTGCTTAAAGCAATGGTTATCGTTATAGATGGTTCAGTTGATGTTGAAGTCAAAGGTGATGTTCCTGTTCCTGATAATAGAGCAGTCAGTGAAGTAAAGCAATACTCCAATTAATTCCAGCAAAAAACACATAAATTGAACATAAATTCAATAACATGAAATAAAGTCATGAGAGATTATAAAATTTACAAATGTTCTGAGACTTATTTGGAGACTGCCCTGGATCTCCAAGTTAAGGAGTATAAATGGTATTCTTAAGTATGTTGTTTCAAGATGTTTTGCTCTTAATATAGTTTTCGACTACAGGGAGTACAAACTTGTCTGCACCATTTTATTTACTGAGATTACAAAATATCCGGGAATATCTTTGGTTGAAGTTCTTTTACACAAAAGATGTCACCAATATTTGTAAATTATCCTGTCAATAATATTGCATTTGTATATTGCAATAGATCATACCCGTTGACGCTGATGTTGTAATTGTTGGTGAAGTGAGCACAGTTGTGACTCCTTCTGTTGAAGTGCTTCCTTTCAGAGTTCCTGAAGATGTCATATATTCTAATCAGAGAAATGTCAATAAACAGTGAAAATCGATCCCTGGTAACATAATATATTGTGAAGAATAAACAATAATGTCACCGTGTTGAATTCAAGCAGTTCAATTACTGCATCGTTTGCTTAAAAATGATGATGCAATCATATATTTTGCATCGGGAATGAATGAGAAAATGAGACAGGAAAATTTGAAACCTGTGCATGAATTCAAATATGTTGAAGGTTTTGGAGATGTCCTGAATTTTGAAGGCGAGGCTGATGTTTTGAAATACCTTGTAACAAGACTTTTATTGTAGAGTTTTCCACTGAGGGAGCATAAACTTGTCTGCTCAATTTTATTTATTGAGTTTACAAAATATCAGTGAATATCATTGCTTGCATTTTGTATCACACAAAAGGTGTCGCCAACATTTCTAATTCATTTTGTCAATAATATTGAATTGCTGCATTGCAATAGATCATACCTGTTGTCGCTGCTGTTTTCGTTGTTGGGGAAGTGAACACAGTTGTGACTGGTTCTGTTGAAGCGCTTTCTTTTGAGGTTCTGGCAGATGTCATATATTCTAATCATACAAATGATAATTAACAGTGAAAAACAGTTCATATGATAAATTGGGGACGCGATTCAGCGTTCACCTTGTATTTGGCATGGACCTGGGCGTCGCGGGTGAATCCCGGGAGAACCCCCAATAGGCTGGGCAAGTTCCAGAATTCTTATTTAAATGAGCCATTTAAATGAGTCATTTAAATTCCTGGATGCCGATTCACCTGGTGCTCGGAAACCAACGACCGTGCCAGCGAGCCCTCACCTGGGCACCATTTAGGCCTGGTCTACACAAACGTGGACCATTGGTAATGTCATCTTGGGGACATCCCACAGGTACTGGAGTGGTCAGGGATATGGGCTGGTATCCTGAGACCAGGGCACCTCGGCAGTACTAGCCTGGCATCCTGGCAATGCCATCTGGGCACTTTGCATTACCAATCTTTCTGCCAGGTTGCCACGTACACTTTCAAGGTGCCATGCTGGTGGTCCAGGGATCCTGGATCCCAGATTGTATCTGCCAGGTGTCGTGCTCGGAGGTGCCTTGCCAATTGGCAAGCGAGTGTGAGGGGAGTTCCTCAGCGACCTAGAAAAGGTTTGGGGTTGATGAGGAGGTGCAGAAAGCTGGAGATGGGAGGCAGAAAGGGGTGGGGGGGAAATGATGGGGACTGCTGTAGAAATTGGTGCTCGAATCTGCAATCAGCTCACCAGTAGAAAATCTCTCTGAGCGTGGCCTTGGTGGGGAGAAACTCCCAGATGCCAAAGATAACGGTAAAGTGTTATTGAACAGCAGAATGCACCTCGGCACTGCAGCCGGCAAGAAACAGTCTGCCTAACACACCCAAAAGTGGACTTAAACTATTTTCCGCCGAATTGTGCACCATGAAGAACAAACATCAACATCACCGAGTTGAATTCAAGCAGTTCAATTACTCCATTTGCTCACTAAAAATGATTTTGGAATCGTATAGTTCACAGCGGAAGTGAATGAGATTCTTGTATGATGCCCTTGAAGGAACGTCAATGATAACTTATACATGAATCAAGCATTTATTGGGTTTGGGACTAGTCATATCTATTATTCGGAAAGTTATGAATGTGACTGCACGAATATGTTTATTGATTCTGTTTTGACATCAAATCTTGGACGGAGAAGTGATTGTAGGCGTTGTGACAAGAAGCACAAACAGCCTGTGTTTTATTAGCTTCAGTTCATTTGTGAAATGGCAAAATGAAATAAAAAATTTGAAATGTGTCCATGAATTCAAACTTGTTCTGGAGGTGTCCTGACTTTTGATGGCTGAACTGATGTTGTAGCAATGGAAATGTAAGGTTATTCGCAGGCATGAAATCATGAAAATATCGAGGGTCTTTACAATTTCACAAATATCGATTATGATATTCAAGGTGAGACTGTTTCGCTGATTGTTTAACATATGAGTTGTCAGTTAGAGGTTAAACATTGACAATTGGAACACACTGAAAATACCTGTTGTTTCACTTGTTGATGTTGAAGGTGAAGTGCTTAAAGCAATGGTTATCGTTATAGATGGTTCAGTTGATGTTGAAGTCAAAGGTGATGTTCCTGTTCCTGATAATAGAGCAGTCAGTGAAGTAAAGCAATACTCCAATTAATTCCAGCAAAAAACACATAAATTGAACATAAATTCAATAACATGAAATAAAGTCATGAGAGATTATAAAATTTACAAATGTTCTGAGACTTATTTGGAGACTGCCCTGGATCTCCAAGTTAAGGAGTATAAATGGTATTCTTAAGTATGTTGTTTCAAGATGTTTTGCTCTTAATATAGTTTTCGACTACAGAGAGTACAAACTTGTCTGCACCATTTTATTTACTGAGATTACAAAATATCCGGGAATATCATTGGTTGAAGTTCTTTTACACAAAAGATGTCACCAATATTTGTAAATTATCCTGTCAATAATATTGCATTTGTATATTGCAATAGATCATACCCGTTGACGCTGATGTTGTAATTGTTGGTGAAGTGAGCACAGTTGTGACTCCTTCTGTTGAAGTGCTTCCTTTCAGAGTTCCTGAAGATGTCATATATTCTAATCAGAGAAATGTCAATAAACAGTGAACACCGATCCCTGGTAACATAATATATTGTGAAGAATAAACAATAATGTCACCGTGTTGAATTCAAGCAGTTCAATTACTGCATCGTTTGCTTAAAAATGATGATGCAATCATATATTTTGCATCGGGAATGAATGAGAAAATGAGACAGGAACATTTGAAACCTGTGCATGAATTCAAATATGTTGAAGGTTTTGGAGATGTCCTGAATTTTGATGGCTAGGCTGATATTTTGAAGTACCTTGCAACAAGACATTCCACTTTCAAGATAGAATTTTCAACTCAGGGAGCATAAACTTGTCTGCTCAATTTTATTTATTGAGTTTACAAAATATCAGTGAATATCATTGCTTGCATTTTGTATGACACAAAAGGTGTCGCCAACATTTCTAATTCATTTTGTCAATAATATTGAATTGCTGCATTGCAATAGATCATACCTGTTGTCGCTGCTGTTTTCGTTGTTGGGGAAGTGAACACAGTTGTGACTGGTTCTGTTGAAGCGCTTTCTTTTGAGGTTCTGGCAGATGTCATATATTCTAATCATACAAATGATAATTAACAGTGAAAAACAGTTCATATGATAAATTGGGGACGCGATTCAGCGTTCACCTTGTATTTGGCATGGACCTGGGCGTCGCGGGTGAATCCCGGGAGAACCCCCAATAGGCTGGGCAAGTTCCAGAATTCTTATTTAAATGAGCCATTTAAATGAGTCATTTAAATTCCTGGATGCCGATTCACCTGGTGCTCGGAAACCAACGACCGTGCCAGCGAGCCCTCACCTGGGCACCATTTAGGCCTGGTCTACACAAACGTGGACCATTGGTAATGTCATCTTGGGGACATCCCACAGGTACTGGAGTGGTCAGGGATATGGGCTGGTATCCTGAGACCAGGGCACCTCGGCAGTACTAGCCTGGCATCCTGGCAATGCCATCTGGGCACTTTGCATTACCAATCTTTCTGCCAGGTTGCCACGTACACTTTCAAGGTGCCATGCTGGTGGTCCAGGGATCCTGGATCCCAGATTGTATCTGCCAGGTGTCGTGCTCGGAGGTGCCTTGCCAATTGGCAAGCGAGTGTGAGGGGAGTTCCTCAGCGACCTAGAAAAGGTTTGGGGTTGATGAGGAGGTGCAGAAAGCTGGAGATGGGAGGCAGAAAGGGGTGGGGGGGAAATGATGGGGACTGCTGTAGAAATTGGTGCTCGAATCTGCAATCAGCTCACCAGTAGAAAATCTCTCTGAGCGTGGCCTTGGTGGGGAGAAACTCCCAGAGGCCAAAGATAACGGCAAAGTGTTATTGAACAGCAGAATGCACCTCGGCACTGCAGCCGGCAAGAAACAGTCTGCCTAACACACCCAAAAGTGGACTTAAACTATTTTCCGCCGAATTGTGCACCATGAAGAACAAACATCAACATCACCGAGTTGAATTCAAGCAGTTCAATTACTCCATTTGCTCACTAAAAATGATTTTGGAATCGTATAGTTCACAGCGGAAGTGAATGAGATTCTTGTATGATGCCCTTGAAGGAACGTCAATGATAACTTATACATGAATCAAGCATTTATTGGGTTTGGGACTAGTCATATCTATTATTCGGAAAGATATGAATGTGACTGCACGAATATGTTTATTGATTCTGTTTTGACATCAAATCTTGGACGGAGAAGTGATTGTAGGCGTTGTGACAAGAAGCACAAACAGCCTGTGTTTTATTAGCTTCAGTTCATTTGTGAAATGGCAAAATGAAATAAAAAATTTGAAATGTGTCCATGAATTCAAACTTGTTCTGGAGGTGTCCTGACTTTTGATGGCTGAACTGATGTTGTAGCAATGGAAATGTAAGGTTATTCGCAGGCATGAAATCATGAAAATATCGAGGGTCTTTACAATTTCACAAATATCGATTATGATATTCAAGGTGAGACTGTTTCGCTGATTGTTTAACATATGAGTTGTCAGTTAGAGGTTAAACATTGACAATTTATTGAGTTTACAAAATATCAGTGAATATCATTGCTTGCATTTTGTATTACACAAAAGGTATCATCAACATTTGTAATTTATTCTATAAATAATATTGGATTGCTGCATTGCAATACATCATACCTGTTTTCTCTGCTGTTGTAGTTGTTGGGGAAGTGTACACAGTTGTGACTGCTTCTGTTGAAGTGCTTTTTTTTGAGGTTCCAGAAGATGGCATATATTCTAATCATACAAATGATAATTAGCAGTGAAAAACAGTTTATATGATAAATTGCGGACACGATTCAGCGTTCACCTTGTATCGGCATGGACCCGGGCATAGCGGGTGTATCCCAGGAGAACCCCAGTAAACTGGGCAAGATCCAGAATTCATATTTAAATAAGGCATTTAAATGAGTCATTTAAATTCCCGGACGCCATATTCACCTGGTGCCCGGAAACCAACGACCATGCCAGTGAGACCTCGCACGCTGTTGGGACGGCCACAGGGCGTCACCTGAGGCCCTCCCCCGATGTGCCGACTTTCCGATGGCGTGTGACACCTGTCCGCTCAACTTTCGTGAACCTGACATGGCGGCTGCGGACTTTGTCTAACACCGCTACTGTCGGGGAAGGAGGGAGCTGTTCTGCTGGCAGGGCGGTTTCGGCGGGGGCTGGGGGGATTGTTTTGGGGTGATCTGGGTGTGGCGAGGGGCTTTACAGGGGGGCAAGCTGGGTCTGTGTGCAACCGGCACCATGTTGTACGGTGCGGAGACCGCAGGCCGCCACTGTTCGCATGCGCAGACACGGACCCGGCCATTCTGTTTCCGTATCTGCAGGTTGCTTTACGTGGCATGGCTTCTTGCCGCCCATTGGGCGGAACACCGGTGCGGGGGCAGCACCGACATTTTGGTCATAAGATAAGACTCTTCCTCCGGACATTGCCGTAAAATTGGAGAATCCAGCCCCAAGTGCTGACACCGGGACTGGATCGGTGATGTTGTACGACCACAGAAGCGGCACCCCGATTCACAGATGCGGAGTTCGAGACCATGGCTGGATGCCATGGAGGAGAGGTGGGACACCCTATTTCCCGGGGTGGGAAGGAGGCTGTCACCCACTGCCGCGCTCTGGTCCTGGGTGCAGGTGGCAGGTGGCACTGCTAGTATTGGCCAGTAGTGCCGGGACAATCTACACGAACCTCTCAGGGCGGCCAGGTGAGTTGCCAGCTAACCAGCACCATGCCGCTGACATAAATCCCGTCTTTCACATCCATAACCATCCCCCCACCCCACATCTAGAGGGTGACGGAACCCCACACGCCAGGAGTCTGCTGGCATGCCAATCTGCACCCATACCGCCCGCTGGATGCTTATTCACAAAGGCCACCAGCTGCCCACCCCCTGTTCTTCCCACACTCGACTGCCTAACATTGTGCATTTTCTGTTCCTCCGTCTCCTTTCCCCAGAAAATGTTGCTGCCCAACCACAGGGAGACAGAGAAGATTGGAGGGGCCTCGCTGGACCTGCGGCCCCTCACCATCGCAGAGCTGTGGGCACTAGACCTGATGGTGGGCCCGGGGAGGGGGCAGTCGGCGAGACAGAGGATGGTATCAGAGAACCAAGCGAACCCCCGCTGAATTGCAATGTCCTTAAGGCACGCGTGGCACAACCCCTACACCACCCCACACCACCACCACCTCCACACAGCCCAACCTCCCCCAAACCATCCCAACCCCAGCACCCCACCACCTCCACACCACCCTGCCACCACACCTTCCTTACATCACCCAATCCGTGGTCCAACTATGCATCTTGCTTCTTGCAGAATCACCTGGTGACGAGGCATGTCCTCTCGTGTCCCCCGCCCACGTCCATAACCCCAGGACACATCGAGCGACAAAGCGGCACTGGACAGAGACGTGAGATCCTAAACTCCAGCCCGTGCCACCCGAGTGCAGTCATCCAGGGACAGCATTCTCCAACATCTCCCACCATCCCAGAGACACACTTGGTTGCCCAACTGTGGCAGCGCTGGACACAGTCAGCAGCTGCCTCGCTGGGTTCCCGACCGCTGAGACCACACGTCAACTGTGCAGTCGGGAACTCGGCCCTTCAGGTGATGTGCTAACATTGTTACAATAGCATGTGCCACATGACACGATGACACCATTTCGGAGGGGGCGGAGGATACAAAACCTGCGTTAAACAGGCGCAGCCCCCTGATTTCCGCGTGAGAAGGGATTCTCTGCCCGACGTCGATTACAAAATTGGCTTCGCGGAATGGTGAATCCCGCCCATGATATCAACATTCAACAAACTTTGAGCAAGATTTATCTTATGGGATTCGTCATATTCATTATTCAGAAAAATGAAAATATCACCACATGAGTATCCTTAATTGATTTTGTTTAACTTCAAATCTGATTGTGGGCATAGTAGCAAGAAGCAGAAACCCAACTGTGATTTTTGGGTTTCAGTTTTTTCTGTGAGATAGGAAAATGAGACTTCAAAATTTGGAATCTGTCCAAGAATTTTAAAATGTTGATGCTTCTAGAGATGTCCTTAATTTTGATGGCTGAATTGATATTGTAGTAATGGAAATGTAAGGGAGTTTGCAGACATGAAGTCATGAAAACAGAGAAGACCTGTCCAGCTTCAGAAAATATTGATTGCAAATTAAAGGTAAAATTTGTTCACTGCTTGTTTATCATATGTCTTATCAGATTAAAGGTTAAAATTGACAATTGGATATCACTGTAAGTACCTGTTGTTTTATTTGTTGAAAATGAAGTGGCTAAAGATGTAGTTATAGTTGTAGATGGGGCTGAAGATGTTGAAGATGATGGTGCTGTAGCTGTTGGTGATAGAAGAGTTGACAGTGAAAGAAAGCAATACTCCAGTTAATTGTACAGAACGCACATAAATTGAGTAAGATAAGTTCAAGAACATGAAAAACATGGTTGACCTTTCAAAATAGCAATTTCTATAATAATTATTAAGAGACTACTCCAGATCTCAAAGCTAAGCTTTGTAATTTTAAGCTGATTGCTGCCAGGACCAGAATTCTCCCACCATCCTGTTACCATCAGCAGCACACGCCCGCCTGCAGGTTTGCTGGCCGAATGGAGTATCTTCAATGGGAAGTCCCATTGACAGTGGTGTGAATAGGGAATCCTGTCGCCAGCAAACAGTGCGCTTGCGAAAAACACACGGCTGGGGGTCAGGAGAATCCAGCCCCAGATGTTTTGCTATTTAATGTAAAGTTTACTGTCACAACAAGGAGAAAAACTTGACTGGTCAATTTTCTTTATTGAGTTTACAATGTATCAGCCAAGATCATTGCTTGCATTTTGTTTCATGCAAGAAGGTATTGTCAACATTTGTAATATATCCTGTCAATAATATTGATTGATACATTGCAATAGATTATGACTGTTAATTCTGGTGCTGCAGTTGCTGGGGAATGTAATATCTCCAGTTCATATATTGTGTCCAAGGCAGTGTGATTGCTTAACGGTGTGTTGCACAAGTGGACTCAGAAGGCATGCATCAGTACTCCTCGAGAGTTTGGAGGTGAATGTAGCCCTTGATAGGGAGTGCATTAAACCAGGGTAATGCCGGGGGTGATAGGTGGCAGATGGTGCTTGGGTAATTCCAAGTGTTTCCTGGGTTGAGGTTGCCATTTTGATTCCAGTATCTTGCCAGGGGTGATGCCGGTGGTGGTGAACCTGGGTGAGGAATGTTTCCTCGTGTACTCATTGTGTGCTGGGGCAGTCTATAAAAATGAAGCACTGACTTCCAGTGGCAGCTATGAGAGGAACAGTCACACATTTGGCCCTTTTTGTCTGTTTAACGGGTGATGTTTGGGAAGAAAAGTGGTGTAATTTGAAAATGTTGGTTCCTCATCCGGTGTGTGATGTCTTGGGGTTATAATATGAGGAAAAAGTCAAATAAGGGGTCCCCATCTGATTCGGAAGGTCCTCGTGTCGCAGGAGAGAAGAAAAATGGCAGAGGATTTTAAGAAACAGAGACAAGTGGCCTCTGATGACCTGGTGAAAACAATTGAGGTAGTGGTGGCATCCATTTGTGTGACTTTGGGCAGGGTGGAACAATGGCTGGAGGTAGAGGGCTCATGGAGTGGACGGTCCTGCAGCATAGTGATCGGACTGCCTCTTTGGAGGAGGAGGTGGCGTTGTTGGCAGAGAGGCAGAAGATATTGAAATTCAAGTTCAATGACCTGGAGAATCGCACTAAAAGCCAAAATTTGAGGTTTGTCGGGCTGCCAGGGGGCATAGAAAGTACGAGTGCCACGGATTATGTGGCAAAGTTGTTTGGGAAGCTGCTGGGGGAGGGTGTTTACACAAACTCTCCCAAAGTGGACCGGGCCTACGAGTCGTTGAGACAGAAGTGATCATAGTTCAACTCCACAGGTACTTCGATAAGGAGAAAATCCTGAGGTGGGCGAAGGGCACTCAAGATTGGGGCGGGTTTAGCTCACTCAGCTAAATCGCTGGCTTTTAAAGCAGACCAAGCAGGCCAGCAGCACGGTTCGATTCCCGTACCAGCCTCCCCGGACAGGCGCCGGAATGTGGAGACTAGGGGCTTTTCACAGTAACTTCATTGAAGCCTACTCGTGACAATAAGCGATTTTCATTTCATTTCATTTTCATTTCAAGATTGTAGTTGGGAGGGTCTTCCCATCAGAATTTATCAGCAGGTTGGGGCAGAGCTGGCAAAAAGACGTGCAGGGTTGAATGAGGCCAAGGCAACTCTTTACGAGTGCAAGATGCATTTTAGAATTTTGTACTCGAATTGCCTTTGAATTGATTCGGAGTTCTGGGGCGGGTTCTCTGACACCCACCGGGTCGGAGAATCGCCGGGGAACGGTGTGAATCCCGCCCCGCCGCTGGCTGCCGAATTCTCCGGCGCCGGTTTTTGGACAGGGGCGGGGATCGCACCTGCCAGTCGGGGGCCATTGGCAGTGGCCACCCCGGTGATTCTCCGGGCCCCAATGGGCAGAGCGGTCGCCCATTTTTGGCCATTCCCGCCGGCGTGGATTAAACAAGGTCCATACTGGCGGGACCTGGCTTTGAGTGCAGCTTGCAGAGTCCTCAGGGGCGCGAGGGTGGATCCGGCCCTGGGGGCGGCCCCCACGGTGGCCTGGCCCGCGATCGTGGCTCTTCGATCTGCGGGCGGGCCTGTGCCGCGGGGTCATTCTTTCCCTCTGCGCCGGCCTCTGTAAGGCTCCGCGATGGCCGGCGCAGAGAAGAAACCCCCTGCGCATGCGCAGGAAACACGTCAGCGGTTCTGCGCATCCGCCAGAACGTGTTGGCACTCCAGCGCATGCGCCAACTCGCGCCGGCGGAGGCCCTTCGGCACTGGTTGGCACGGCGCCAACCACTCCTGCACCGGCCTAGCCCCCGGAAGTGTAGAGGATACCGCACGTTCCGGGTGGCCCAATGCCGGAGTGGTTCACGCCACTCTTTGGCACCGGTATGGCCCGCCCCTCCGATTGCGGGAGAATCCCGCCCCAGGACTATTATTCCTATACGCTGGAAGAAGCAAATGGCTCTGTAAAGCAGTATGGACTGGGAGGAATTGAATGAAGTTGTTGGTTGCACCTGACTGTTTATTTTCTCTATCTCTTTTTCTTTTTTTTCTGGATTTGTTTTGTTTCTCACTGTATTGTTGGAAATATTTGGGGAGAGGGATTGGGTGTAGGTTTCTGATTTCCTTCCTGGAATGTTTAATTATAAAGTTGGGTTTGAATGGGAGGGGTGGGGGGTCCTGTTGCTGATCTATTGTGTTCTAACTTTGATTTTTCCCCAGGTGGAGGCCGCCCTGCGAGCAGTTATGCTAGTTAATGGGAGGGAAGTGGGGAGACTCAGCCCCTGGCTGGTTACCTGGGAGAGGGGTGATTGTTGTTTCTTGTTCGTTAAGGGAACAAGCCTACGTTGGTTGGGTTTTCTTTGTTTGGGATAGTGGCCAACTGTTGGGTGGGTTGTTTGCTTGGTGCCCGGGGGTTGGGGGGTGGAGGGTGGAGGAGGGGTGTTAGGAGATGGGGAGATTGCTGACGCTGAAGATTTCTTTGTTTATGTACTGCTTTGAAGGGGGTGATGGCGGCCTTCTTGGGTGGGCATGGAACCGGTACAAGTTGGGGCCTTGGTGGACTTCCTTGCAGGTGGGATGTGGCCGATCATAGTAGAGGGGGGCATCCAGGCTGGTTACATGGAATGTGAGGAGGTTAAATGGGCCAGTTAAGAGGTCTCGGGTGTTTTCCCATCTAAAGAGCTTGAAGGTGTAGGAGACACATCTGAGAGTTCAGGATCAGACAAGACTCCGGAAAGGGTGGGTAGGGCACCACTCGGGTTTTGACGTAAGGACGAGGGGGACCGTGGTGCTCCTCAAGCTTTAACATAAACCACCCTGTTGCAGATCGATTCCCTTTACTGGCAAAGCTCTCCATGATTAGGTAGCCTATCATCGTGATCTGTCCGCTGATGTTCAATCCTCGAAAGCCGATGTCCAAACTCTGCATTTAGACTCTAATATGTATCTCCCCCTTAATATCTAAAGTTTAAAATGGACCACCAACCATTTCTCAATGCTGTGTGTCTAAGGTTTAAGGTACGAGGGGCAAAGTTTAGAGGAAATGTGCGAGGCAATTAGTTTGACATAGGGTGGTGAGTGCTTGGAACTCGTTGTCGGGGTAGGTGGTGGAAGCAGGTACGATAGGGACGTTCAAGAGGCAACTTGACAAATACATGAAAAGGATGGGAATAGAGGGGTATGGACCCCAGAAGTGCAGAAGGTTTTAGTTTGGACAGGCATCATGATCTGCCCAGGCTTGGAGGGCCAAAGAGCCTGTTCCTGTGCTGTAATCTTCTTTGTTCTTTAATCATGCCTGAAAATGCCATTCAAAAGATTTAGCTAGTGTTTAACAAAATAAATTTGACAAGAAAACCCTTATTTCTGGATTTCCTAGCAGCGACCCTTCACACCTGTTCCCTTCCCACCTCCTCAGGGCGCTTAAGGCTGGAAGCATTGTAAATTTGACAATTTAGATTATATTTTATGATTTACCTGTGGTAACATTCACAGTGCGTGTTAGCATTCTGTTGACCTTATCGATAAAGTGCATGTTCAGTGTATAAGTTTGACCTGGGTTTAAATCAACAAAACTACAGGTGGTTCTGCTGAAGTTGAAAGTACAAAAATATGATCCATCTTCAGGAGTTCTCTCAATAATATAACATCCACATGATTCGGAGGTCTGATCGATCCATCTTAAGGTAAAGCTCCGGTTTCCGACATTTTCTGTTGTAATGTTTCCAAGATCTGAAACAAAATATATCATAGAGAATGATTTAAGTTAAGAATTAAGTAAAGTACGGAAGGATGGTAGTAAAAAGGGACAAAAGGACAAATTAAATTAGATATCTCCTCGCTGGTATTTTAGGGTGCACTTTGAAACAGTCATTGAAGCTGAGGACTGGAGAAGAGGGAGAATTACAATTATAAAAAAGGAACCATAAAAAACTACAAAAATAGTGATCATTAAGCCTGGCATCTGCAGTAGTTAGAATATTAGTAGGCAGCCTGAAAGAATAATGAGCACCTGGAGAAATGAAAAGGTATCAGCATTGCTTTATGGAAGACAGTTTATACCGACCAAACCTATAGGATTTCTTAAATGAGTTAATGTACATAGTGGAAAAGAAGCACTCAGTAGATGAAGTTGGGGCTGAGTGTCCTGCTACAGAGTGGTAACTACGGCAGAACAGAAATATAAACCTTGGACATGCTGGGGTTTCTGGTCGGGTCATTTAAATAAAACAAGGATCAGTATCAAAAAATCTTGGATGCCAGTTGTATGCGGGCAAAGCTGGTAGTCTGGCTTGAAACATCTGGCAGAATTGAATTCAGTTTAATTTCTCATGGATCAAGTGTTCTAGGCCGCACCCTTAACTTACAATGTTCCTTTGGATAAAAACGGATGATGAAAATCTGAAATAAAAACATAAAATGCTGGAAATACTCAGCAGGCCTGGCAGCATCAATGGAAAGATTAACAGAATCAATGCTTCAAGTAGAATATGACTCTTCTTCAGAACTGAAGGAAGGTAGAAAGCTGATGGGTTATATTCTGTTGAAAGGAGGTTGGGGGGGGGGGGGGAAGAACAAAGGGAAGGTCTGGGATAGAGAATAGAAGTGATTAATTGACAAAGATATCATGGAATAAAAGGCAAAGGGAGAGTAACGTGCCTTTGAGCTCTCTTAAAAAATTCCACTCAATGGTAGGAACAAGTGGATTTCCAGCAACTTATGTCATCCTCCCTTCCTGTCTCCTTTTCATATTCCAGGTTCCTCTGATCTGGATGAAATTATTGCCGGTCCTTCACCGGAGATGAGCCTCCCACAATCTGAAGACTTCATTTCACTGGAGTCTCTTCCATCACCTGTGTTCACCTGTTTGGATTATTGTATCCATCCCAAGGAAATTTATTATTTAAATTTTATCAATGCCTTTGTGCAGTTCTGCCCAATAGATTTCTTCTTAATAAGGTGATAAGACTGAGGAAAAGGAATAAATTGTGGGAATTTGCCCCAGAATGGTCATTTTGTGAGTATGTGCCCCAGCACTCATTTGAAATATGGATGGGAGATGATGCTAAAATATTATTGATTAATTCATGACTTGGATAGATATTAAGCAATCTCACTATTTGTTCATTGTTGGTGGAAGAGTTGCTTAATTTTGACCCAAATATCCAGCTGGAAATGCCAAATAAGCACTGCCAGATAACTTGGAAAGTAGGGGCAGAAAAGGAAATCTGGGGCGGGATTCTCTCAGCCTGGGGCCGGGCCGGAGAATCCACGTGACTGGCGCGAATCGCGCCATGCCGGCACGCAATTCTCCACAGAGCGGAGCATCGGCGCCATTGGCGCTGGCATGGTTGGCGCGCCGCCAGTCATGGGCCGCTCTACACGCCTGCCCGCCGATTCTCGGCCTGGGATGGGCCAGAGTGGCCGTCCTGAAAACGGCAAGTCCCGCCGTGGCTGTCCACACCTGCTTTCAGCTGGCGGAACCTCGGCGTGGGTCGGGGGGTGCGGCCTGTGGGGGGGGGTGTCTGACCCCAGGAGGTCCTCCGATGTGGCCTGGCCTGTGATTGGGGCCCACTGATTGGCGGACCGGCTTCTCTGGCTGGGTCGTCCTTTCCTACGCGCCGGCCCCTGTAGTCCTGCACCATGTTGCATCGTGGCCGGCCATTGAAGGAAGCCACTGCGCATGCGTGCGTTAGCGTGGTGCCATTGCGCAGCCGGGCCTGTCGGGGCCAGAATTAGTCGTGGGGTCAGCCCGTTCAAGCCGACATAAAACGCGACGGTGTTTATAACGCCGTGGACACTTTGCCGCGGGATTAGAGACTCCCACCCCTGGTGACTGCTTCATGGAAGTTTGTTGGCAGGAACATCTTGAGGTGGAGGAAACAGGGTCTTCACAGACAGACTACCATTAAATAATGAGGTCCAGGAGATGCATTCACGCTACTTCTGGTTCACGTAGAGCACTGAAAAAAACTTACCAGAATTACTTTCCAATCAGCTTCCATTGGTCCTTTTCAGAATAATTAGTCCCACTGAGCAAATCATGCACTGTATGTGCTCTGTCTAGTAGAAGACCAATATTGCATTGGAATTATCAATACCTTATCGAATCCTGAATCAAATACTTTAATGAAGTTCCCATCTGCTTCAGGTTGGAACATTGGTTGTCTAATTAAAGGCCCGTACAAAATTACCAAGATACATTTTTGTTTCACTGTGTTGTTGAAAATACAGAAAAATGTGTCATTTGAAACATGGAAGTCTGGCAATATCTGGTCTGAGAGAAACGTGAGAGGATACAGGGAAAGATCCCACGAAGGGTTGATAGCAGCTGCAAAGAGCAGGATTATAAAATGCAGATTCTTTCTCACAAGCAGACTGAGCAAACACACAGGATTCATGTATTAAGCTAAAACAATGGCTCACACCTTCATTGAATGTAACTATCTTAGGAAGCATCTGGAAAAGCACTAATGTTTAAAACAGGCAGGTCTTTCAAGTCATAACCAAGTGAAATTTTAGCATACAGCTAAAAGCAAAGGTTTCACACTTTCATTGAAATTAACTCTCTTAATAAACAGCTGGAAAGGATGGATGATGTTCAGTTGAATTTGGTGTCAATTCTAAGTGTGAAATTCTACTAACATCAAGTAAATTAAAGAAAATTGGAGACCACCTGTCTATGAGAAATATAATTTAAAGTCAAAATCAAAGGCAAAGTTATGAGCTGGGGACAATTGGAAAATTAAACTATTGAAATGATGACAGGAATTAAAAGTAACACCTATTGAAACCAAAGCATTTTTTGAATATCACAAAGGAACTTTGAACATCACAAAGGACAATGTAATCAGATCTGAGGTGAGGTTATGCCCAAAATGAATAATTAGTTGTATTAGAATGTTTAGATCAAAGATACTTTTTAACAATCAAAGTGAAATAAGTTAATTTACAATAAGGTAATAAAAACTTAATAATTGTTAGAAAGAGAATATAAACCCAGGGAGCAGAAGCAGAAGGAAGGAGACTCAGAGAGAGGAGAGAGGAGAGAAGCATATTCAGCTCTCACAGCTCGGTCATGGGAAAGACAAGACAAGCAGCCGAGCTTAAACAGCTATACATCTAAGGACGACTAGAATTTAAACAGGAGTCAGAGTCAGCTGAGAGATAGATAGCAGAGCCAGCTCTTATAGCTCAGTACAATGGGATTGACAAGACACAGCAACGGAGCTAACCAGCGAATACTTCTCAAGAAGACCAGACTGTTAAGAGGATTGATTGTCAAGGTGGGCCTGAAGGTCCCTTCAACCAACCAGAAGGAGCCAGAAGCAAGATCTTTTTACCTTTCTGTAAATAAAGTAATTGCAGATTTTAAAAGAAAAAAATATAATAATAAAATAACTTAATTTAACCTGAAATAGTGGTTATTCCTAAAATCTACTTTACTTACTTAGCAATGCAGGACCCAGGACATCGATGCTACTAAGTGGTAAGTAGATAAAATCTTCGGTGAAGGTATGGGTTATACCGGGGGATAACTTGAAAATATAGTTTGACCTGAATAGCACCCACTGAAGCCTGCATCGGAGTCAGGGAGTGAGCATCCTTGTTCACCATTTAGAATGTCAATCCTTTTTGGTGTAGGGGGAATTCTAAGAATAATGGTGAGTTTTCAAAAACAACTGTTACATAATTCATGCTGAAAATGAGGAAGTGGTGAGATAAAAATTGTCCTAAGATATCTGATTCCCTCAATTATGCTGACTGTGAATGAACGTCACTGCTGAGAGAGCGCTGGTCAGATTTCACCATATCGATCATTTTAGACTATTTGGAAGGGAGATTTAGATCTATTGCTAGATTCCACATTGAAGCCATTAGAATAATAATCAGAGGATTTCTCCGTTCCTGAGACTAAGTGTTGACACCTGTGCAGGATTCCTACAACAGGAAAACTGGTGCCGCTCCCGGACCGATTCAGTGACCGTTAAGGGGCTAGCACCTGCTCAACGTGGAACACGAGTGATTCCAATGAAAAACGGTGTCTGATTTGCCGGATATGTGATTGACAATCAGAAGACTGACAAGCTACAGTCACATATACACATTTCACTCTGCACGCACATTCATCCCAGCCAACAAGATGGCACTGGTTACACTGCAGCACGCCCATCCCGTTAGTGGGTCAGCGGGGACCAGAGGGCATGTAGTGGAGTGGCCTTGGGGGACACCCATACGACCCATGGCATTAAGTTCACAGTGGGCAATCAGCTGTGTGCACAGCTGCATGGCTGCCTTGCAGGTTGCAGCCATGGTGTTCTGTGCCCGCCCACCCTGACCCCACAGCACACCTCCAGGCCAGCTCCACTACTCTCCCCAGGCCTGGCAGAAGCCCCCTGGTCAGCGGCATAATGATCAGCAACTATGGCGATATTGGACGCTTTCCTTACCCCCTCGCTCCCTCTCAGCAGCCAAGATGCCTGTTTCACGATTTTTAAAAGCACAAGTGGACCTCACCATTGTGAATTTCCCACCAGTGGAGACGGAGAATCGTAGAGGCCTCACAGAATACTGAGTCAAGCCCGCTGATGATATGCCAAAAGGGTTTACTGTACATGCGGAGTGGAACACATTGATGACGCTGTCGGGATACTGGAGAATTGCGATTTGGCGTGAAACCTGCGCCTGCCACAATTTCAGCATCAAAACTGATTCCCCGCCCAATCACGTTTCCCGATTCCGGTGTCAGCCGGCAGAGAATCCCGCCCAATTTGTTCAAAGTTTATCTTGGGTCATGCAACATGAGCAGGACAAAAGCTGCCAATTATACTCACCAATATTCACCTCTAGTGGCTTCGGTAGAACTGACTAACTGATGCGATGCTGCCTTTATCGTACTATCATCTTAGTCAAATTTCTACCCCAAGATTGTTGGGTGAATGGTCAGAAGAAAATGTATAGATTCCAGGGATTAAGAGCAGAACTACAAAGCGCTCTGGTTTGGTTGCAGGTAGGGTGCTAGAAACATACCAGGATGTTTATTTTTAACATTGGGACTGAATAGTTGGGTTGCAATAGTCTTTTCCATTCCTGGTATTTTACCGGAATTGGGAAGAGCCAGTACCTTGTTTGTTGGTTTTCAAAAAGTAACATTTGAAATCTACTTTTGGATAAAAGAAACTTTGCATATTTGGTTGTTTTTATACTTACTGACATTCTTCTGTCATAAAATCACAAAGAAGCAAATAATTAAAATGCTCAGGAATCATGGGCTGAATTCTCCGATACGGGATGCTCTGTTTTGCCGGCAGCCCGGGGGTTTACCGATGGCGTAGGGCTGCCTCATAATGGGAAACCACATTGACCAGCAGCGAAATGGAGCATCTCACTGGAGTGCTGAACCAGAAATATGGCATGGCGGGACGGAGAATCCAGCCCCATATATGTGAGAAGAAATGGTACAATACCTTGTTCAGTAAATTCAGGGCATGATGCTGTGGTAATCATTGTAGTTGTGCTGGTAGGTAGAGAATGTGTGGTAATTACATTGGTAGAATCAATGGTAGATGTTTCAATGGTTGAAGATAGAGTACTGGATTGTTGAGAAAATGATGTAGATCGTGTTGCTGCTCTGGAGGTTGTCATATTCTGCATAACTGTATAGAAAAAAATTAAGATTAAACAGAGTAATCATAAAAGTAAACAGGGAATACGCAAGTATGGTGAATTTGCAATTTGCTTCCCTTTCTGTCCTGCATTAGGTGAAATTCTATTCCATGTTCACTTCTAAGGGTTTCAATTTGAGGTTAGATGCATGGTAGCACAGTGGTTAGCACTGTTACTTCACAGCACCAGGGTCCCAGGTAACTTAATTGCAGTGTGAATGTAAGTCTACTTGTGACAATAATAAAGATTATTATTATTATTATATTATTAGTTTGAATAGAAGAAGGCTTGGAATACGTGAAAAAAATGCAATATATCACTACCCAGGAACCTCACAACCAGAATGCAAAACAACTTGAATGCCACAAAAAAATGAATCTTACGTGTCAATAAAACCATAAGAAATAGGAACAGGAGTAGGTCATTCAGCCCATCGAGCCTGCTCAACTATTTAATAAGATCATGGCTAATCTAACATCCACAAAGTTAATTTTATAGGACAATTTCAAGCAGCAATGAGTTCAATAAGCGTGTCATTAAAGATTTGCACAAGTTGTACCGATTGAATGAATTGAAATCCTCAAAGTGCAAACTGAACTGCATCTCCAAAAGAACTGAATGATGACCAATATTTTAGGGCTCACACAGCTTGGTTAGGGATGGATTTACCAAGCCACTCTTGGTGAGGGCTGCTCCTGGTTGACTATCGGTGGGGGAGAGTGCACTAAACTCCTTACACAGGAATTATTGTAACAATTAAAATCGCAATTACCTTGTGCAGAATTGGGTGGGAAAGCATGGAATTATCCATGCACAATGCAAGTGATAAGAACATTATCAACATGTTTCCCTTTTATGGTGAGTGATTGTTAAATTGAAATAAATTG
The DNA here is from genome assembly GCF_902713615.1 of Scyliorhinus canicula. Lineage (NCBI taxonomy): Eukaryota > Metazoa > Chordata > Chondrichthyes > Carcharhiniformes > Scyliorhinidae > Scyliorhinus > Scyliorhinus canicula. The sequence continues at coordinate 127,471,791 of NC_052158.1, read as the reverse complement.
TAACTGTTGATGCTGGCGATGTTGTTGCTGTGGAAGAATTCACAGTTCTAGTCGTTTCTGTTGAAGTGTTTCGTTCTGAGGTTCCATAAGACCATAAGACATAGGAGCGGAAGTAAGGCCATTCGGCCCATCGAGTCCACTCCACCATTCAATCATGGTTGATTTCAACTCCATTTACCCGCTCTCTCCCCATAGCCCTTAATTCCTCGAGAAATCAAGAATTTATCAATTTCTGTCTTAAAGACACTCAACGTCCCGGCCTCCACCGCCCTCTGTGGCAATGAATTCCACAGACCTACCACTCTCTGGCTGAAGAAACTTCTCCTCATCTCTGTTCTAAAGTGACTCCCTTTTATTCTAAGGCTGTGCCCCCGCGTCCTAGTCTCCCCTGCTAATGGAAACAACTTCCCTACGTCCATCCTATCCAAGCCATTCATTATCTTGTAAGTTTCTATTAGATCTCCCCTCAACCTCCTAAACTCCAATTAATATAATCCCACGATCCTCAGACGTTCATCGTATGTTAGGCCCACCATTCCTGGGATCATCCGTGTGACTCTCCGCTGGACCCGCTCCAGTGCCAGTATGTCCTTCCTGAGGTGTGGGGCCCAAAATTGCTCACAGTATTCTAAATGGGGCCTAACTAGTGCTTTATAAAGCCTCAGAAGTACATCCCTGCTTTTATATTCCAAGCCTCTTGAGATAAATGACAACATTACATTTGCTTTCTTAATTACGGACTCAACCTGCAAGTTTACCTTTAGAGAATCCTGGACTAGGACTCCCAAGTCCCTTTGCACTTTAGCATTATGAATTTTGTCACCGTTTAGAAAATAGTCCATGCCTCTATTCTTTTTTCCAAAGTGCAAGACCTCGCACTTGCCCACGTTGAATTTCATCAGCCACTTCTTGGACCATTCTCCTAAACTGTCTAAATCTTTCTGCAGCCTCCCCACCTCCTCAATACTACCTGCCCCTCCACCTATCTTTGTATCATCGGCAAACTTGGCCAGAATGCCCCCAGCCCCGTCATCTAGATCGTTAATATATAAAGAGAACAGCTGTGGCCCCAACACTGAACCCTGCAGGACACCACTTGTCACCGGTTGCCATTCCGCAAAAGAACCTTTTATCCCAACTCTCTGCCTTCTGTCTGACAGCCAATCGTCAATCCATGTTAGTACCTTGCCTCGAATACCATGGGCCCTTATTTTACTCAGCAGTCTCCCGTGAGGCACCTTGTCAAAGGCCTTTTGGAAGTCAAGATAGATAACACCCATTGGACCATTCCAGATCCAAAATTAGCAAGAATAAGAATATAGTCAGAGGAGTCTTTTTTATTGATTTTGCTTAGGCATCAAATTTGGACCCACAAAGTAACTACCACAGTAACAAGAAGCCTTGTTATTTATATGGTTTCTGATGTTGAAGCTTATGAACAGATCGGAAACTGAGGTTAAAATTTCAATTGACTTCAGTCAGACAATAAAAGTGTAATTTTGGCATAGAAGGAGGCCATTCAGCCCATCAAGTATGTGGTGGCTCTCTGTACAGCAATCTATTCAGTCCCATTCCTCTGTTCTATCCCTAAAGCCTTATAAGATTTTTTTCCTTCAAGTGTCCACCCAATTTCCTTTTGAATCATTCATCATGTCTGTTTTCACTATCCTCATGGGCAGTGAGCTCCAGGTCATCATCACTTTTCATGTCATATTATTAAAGTTGTTCCCCCCGCCCCCCCCCGCCCCCCCCATCCCTCACAGTAAATGCCCTTCATGTCTCCAAATGATATCACAAGATACTGGCTAGAATGCCTCTGGGGTTGTAATTTTTACTGATTGCACTTGGCATTAAATTTGCCATCCAGATGTTCCAGCACATGCTTTGACAAAAAAACATAGAACTGTGGTTTGTGACTTTGTAACCATTCTGCATGACTGGAGAATAAGATTGGAAACTGTGACTTCTGTCGAAAGAAACACAACTTGGGTTGATCTGATAATATATTTAATATTAATGTTTCACAGTTGAAAGCAATATTCTTTACAGGTGGAATTGCAAAAGTACAATTAGATTTCAACGTTTTGAAAGATATTGGGCGCGATTCTCCGCTCCCCACGCCATGTGGGAGAATCACGGGAGGGCCCCTCGACAAATTTCATGCCCGCCTGGCGCCCCCCCGCGATTCTCCCCACGGCAGGGATTACTGTTTAGCACAGGGCTAAATCGCTGGCTTTGAAAGCAGACCAAGGCAGGCCAGCAGCACGGTTCGATTCCCGTACCAGCCTCCCCGAACAGGCACCGGAATGTGGCGAGGCTTTTCACAGTAACTTCATTTGAAGCCTACTCGTGACAATAACCGATTTTCATTTCATTACTGCTCGCGTCATCATCTCTGGCAACTCCCCCTTCTCCAGTGCTTCATTAAACGCCCCTAACAGATGTGGTTCCAGGTCTGTCGCAGATTCCTCATAAAATTCCGCTGGCCCAGAGGCCTTCCCGACTTCATACACCTGATTTTTTCCAGTACCTCCCTCAGTCCCAGGGACTACTCCAGTGCCTCCCTCTTTGCTTCCTCCACCTGGGGAAATTCCAGCTCATCCAGAAAGCAGCTCACGTGCCCCTCCTCTCCCCCAGGGTCTGCCTCATAAAGTCCCTCGTACTACTCCCTAAATGTCTCGTTTATCTTCCCTGGCTCCAACACCACATCCTCAGTCCCAATCCGTATCTTAAATATTTCCCTGGACGCAGCCTGCCTCCGCAGCTGGTGCACCAGCATGCGGCTCGCCTTCTCCCCATACTCATATTGCGCCCCTTTTGCCTGACTGCCCTCCCTGTTGTCAGCCTGTCAAACTGCCCCTGCAACTTTTCCTCCTCGCCAATCCTTCCATGGTGGGCACCCTCGAATATTACCTGTCCAGCTCCACTATCTCGCTCACTGGACGGTCATGTTCCTCCCTCCTTTCCCTGTCCGCACGAGCCTTAAAGAAAATAATTTCCCACCGAACCACTGCCTTCAGTGCGTCTCAAAAAATGACCGCCAATACCGACCCGTTCTGATTCAACTCCACATAATCCCTAATCGCCAATCGCACCTGATCACTAAAACCTCCATCTGCCAACAACCCCGATTCAAACCTCCTCCACGGTCTCTGCTCTCGTCCCGATCTAAACCCTGTCTTCAGCCAGTGGGACGCATGGTCCGAGATAACTATCCCCTCATACTCTGCCCCCTCCACCCCAACAAAAACCTCCCAACTCACGACAAAGTAATCAATCCTTGAATACATGTTATGAAAGTGCGAAAAGAAGGAATACTCCCTTGCCCCTGGCTTCTGCAAATGCCATGGATCCACCATACCCATCCTCTCCATAAACCCCGCCAGCTCGCTTGGCATTCATACCCTACCAATCGACCTGGAGCTCGACCTATCCACCCTCGGCTCTAGGACACAGTTAAAATCTCCCCCATGATCAACTGTTGCATTGCCAAATCCAGGGTCGCTGTCAGCAACCCCCTCATAAAACCCACATCATCCCAATTTGGGGCATACACATGTGCCAACACCACCGGTGCTGCTTCCAATAACCCACTCACAATCACGTATCTCCCAACCAGACCCCTCACCTTCTTCACAATCACAAATCCCATCTCATTAAAATCGGCAATCCCCTCGATTTCGAATCAATCCCTGAGTGAAAAACCTGCCCGACCTACCCCTTCCTAACCTGGTGCTTCACACGGGCGTGCGTCTCCTGCAGTAAGACCACTCCCGCTTTCAAGTTGCTGAGGGTCATGTAAACCCGCGGGGCGAGATTCTCCCAAAACGGGAGAAATCGTAAAGCTGCCGTAAAACCCGGGCGGGTTTTACGGCAGCGCGCCCCTTCCCGACCGGGGACCGATTCTGGTCCCCGGTCGGGGCTAGCAGCCCGACACCGTAGGCTCCGGCAAGACGGGCTTAACGAAAATCGTTACGCCCGCTTGCCGGAGTTAGCGCCGGCTGATGCGTCATATGACGTCAGCCGCGCATGCGCAGTTTGGAAGACTCCAACCCACGCATGCGCGGGTGACGTCATTGCGTTTTTGCGCGAAACCCGCGCATGCGCGGGCCAGGTTGCCCCTCAGCCGCCCCGCGAATGGATACTGCGGGGCGGCGGAAGGACAAGTAGTGCGCGGGCATCGGGCCCGCTGCCCGCGATCGGTGCCCACCGATCGCGGGCCCATGGCACCCTTGGCACGGCCGTGGTACGGCCGTGCCAATCGGTGCCATGGTTATTAATAGCGAGTTTGTGACGCCGTTTTTACGAACGGCAAGACCAGGTGTGTTTGCCGTTCGTAAAAACGGCGGAAAGGGCTGGGACTTCGGCCCATCTAACAGCTGAGAATCGCTGCCGGCCGTAAAAAAACGGCGGCAGCGATTCGGGTCGGGACTTCGGCGGGGGGGTGGGAGAATAGCGGGAGGGCGGCAAAAATGTCGGGAAGGCCCTCCCGCTATTCTCCCACCCGTCGTGGGGGGCGGAGAATTTCGCCCGCGATCTTTTAACCCGCCCATTCATTCCCCGGACATTCCACGTTACCAGCCTTACCCGAGGCTTACGCCATTTAAATGAGTCATTCCAATACCCGGACACCGGATTCACCCGCCACCCGGGTGCAATAGGCCACCCCTACGAGCCCTCACCAGTGCGCCATTTAGGTCATATCTACACAAACACGGACCACGCATTGGGGTACATCTCACAAGGCATTCGTGACCTTGCATGTTCAGGGACACAAGGTGAAATCCAGGAGGGTGAAGAGGAGGTTTAGAAATCTTGGAGGCTGATAAAAGGGATGGTGGGGCAGTGATTGGGGCTACTGTGCACATTGACCCAAACTGTGACCTGCTCACCAGTAGGAAATCTCTCGGAGTGTGGCCTTGGTGAGGAGAAACTCCCAGAGGCCAAAGAAAACGGCAACATTCCGTTGATAGCAGAGTGCTTCTCGGCACTGCAGCCGCCGAGAAACAACCTACATAATGCACCCAAAAGTGAACTTAAACTTTTGTCCGCTGGGAAGAATAAACAGCAACATCACCGAGTTGAATTCAAGCAGTTCGATGACTGCATCGCTCACTAAAAATGATTACACAATTGCACAATTTACTGCGGGAGTGAGATTTGGGGAAGTGAACACAGTTGTGACTGCTCTTGTTGAAGTACTTACACTTGAGGTTCCAGAAGATGTTGTATATTCTAATTATAGAAATGTTAATTAACAGCGAAAAGCAGAAATATGATACATTGTGGGCGTTATTCAGCGATCACCTTGCGTCCGGAACGGATCCGAGCATGCTAGGTGAATTACAGGAGAGCTCCAAATCAGGCTGGACAAGATCCAGAAATGCACATTTAAATGAGCCATTTAAATGAGTCATTCCAATACCCGGACACCAGATTCACACGGTGCCCAGGAGCAAAAGGCCGCAAGACTTCGTCAGTGCGCCATTTAGATCTGGTCTACACAAACATGGACCACACATAACAGCACCTTGGGTACATCTCACAAGGCATTAGAGACCCTGAGTGTTCAGGGACATAGGGTGGTATCCTGGAACCTGGGCACCCAGCCTTGTATCCTAACTGTGCCTCCTGAGCACCTGCCACTCTGACACTGCCAGAGAGCCTGAGTGGCATGCCAGGGTGCCATGCTTGCAGTGCCAGGGATCCGAACTGCCAGGTTGTATCTGTCACGGGTCGGGCCTGGAGGAGTTTGCAAATTGGCGAGGGGGGGGGGGGGGGTGAGGGGGAGTTATCAGTGGCCCAGAGGAGGTTGGAGTGTGAACAGGAGGTGTAGAAATCTTGGAGCCTGATAAAAGGGACGGGGGGAAATGATTGGGGCTGGTGTGCACATTGATCCAAATCCGCGATTTGCTCACCAGTAGGAAATCTCTCTGAGCGTGGCCGTGGTGAGGAGAATTTCCCAGAGGCCAAAGAAATCAGCAACATTCCATTGAATAGCGGAGTGCTTCTCGGCCCTGCAGCGGCCAAGGAACAACTTGCCTAATGCACCCAAAAATGGACTTCGTCCGCTGAATCGTGCTCCATGACGAATATACAACAGCATCACCGAGTTGAATTCAAGCAGTTCGATGACTGCTTTGCTCACTAAAAATGATTATGCAATGGCATGATCAGCGGAAGTGAACGTGATTTTTGTATGATCAAATTGAAGGAGCGTCAATGATAACTGATACATGAATCAAGCTTTTATTGGTTATGGGACTTGACATATCCATTATTCGGAAAGATAGGAACGTCACTTCGTGAGTATGTTTCTTGATTTTGTTTTGACATCAAATCCTGAATAAAGAAGTAATTGTAGGCATTATGACAAGAAGCACAAACATCCCTGTGTTTGATTCGTTTCAGTTCATTTGTGAGATAGCAAAATGAGGTTAAAATATTTGAAATGTGTCCATGAATGCAAACTTGTTGATGGTTCTGGAGATGTCCTGACTTTTCATGGCTGAACTGATATTGTAGCAATGGAACTGTAAGGCTATTCGCAGCATGAAATTATGAAAATATGAAGGCCATTACAATTCCACAAATTATGATATTCAAGATGAGACTGGTTCGCTGCTTGTTTAACATATGAGGTTGAACATTGACAATTGGATAGCACTGAAAATACCTGTTGTTTCACTTATTGATGTTGAAGTTGATATGTTTAAATCTGTGGTTATCATTGTAGATGGTTCAGTTGATGTTGAAGTCAAAGATGATATTCCTGTTGATGATAATAGAGTTGTCAGTGAAGTAAAGCAATACTCCAATTAATTACAGCAAAAAGCGCATAGGTTGAGTACGATACGTTCAATAACATGAATACAAATCATGGGAGATTATAAAATTTGAACGTGCTGTGATACTAATTTCACTGGATATTAGAGACCCTGAGTGTTCAGGGACACAGGATGTAATCCTGGAACCCGGGTACCTTGCTGAGGTTTTTACAGTTCTCGTGTGTCATGACAACTTTGAGTTTTGGTTAGAGAAAACTTGTGGTGAGCAGCTTAATTTTTTGAAGTGCTCAACGATTTCTTTGAAGTATGTTTCCTTCAACCGTTTGAATTATATACAAATGTGTTGCTGCTTGTCTGATGTTTGCGGCAGGAGCAGACCAACCTCCATCAGATATCTTGATCCTGACGGTGTCATCTGGAAGCAATGAGTCCAAAGTGCTTGTGCGCATATCGTAGTACATTCTTTGACGTGTGCATTGCTGTTTCATTTTCTGTATTACTGGCAGATGAACTGGACTTGGAAGAGGTATTGTTGGTAATGTTGTTCTCAAATCTCTGTTCATTAACATCTGTGCAGGTGATAGTCCAATTGATAGAGGAGTTGCTCTGTAGGATAGTAGTGCAAGATGGATGTCTGGCGCAGTATCCAAAGTTTTATTTACAAGTTGTTTTATTATGTGTACTCCTTTTTCTACTTTCCAGTTTGGCTGTGGGTAATGTGGACTTGATGTAATATGTTTCAAGTTGTATAGTTGTGAAAATGCGGTCCATACTTTGCTGCCGAAACATGTCCATTGTCTGACATGACAGTGGTTGGTATTCCATGTCTGGAGAAAGTTTCTTTACTGGCTTTGATAACAGATTTGGCTGTCAGATTTGGTAGCTTCATGACTCTGGATAAATGGAGTTATAGTCAATTATCAGAACAGAATCACGACCATTGGAGTGAAATAGGTCTATACCAACTTTGGCCCAAGGAGAGGTTTCCAACTCATGTTGCTGTAGTTTCTCCCTTGCACTGTGAAGACTGAAACTTCCGACACGTCTCACATCCAAATAGCATGTCAGTGATGTCCTGATTTATACCTGGCCAGTATACTGCTTGTCTCGCCCTCCGCTTACACTTTTCAATGTTGAGGTCACCTTCATGAATTTGATTGAGAATCATTGGTCTGAGAATCAGTGGTATGACTACACGGTCTAGTCGAAACAGTAGTCCATCAACAATCGTCAAATCTGCATGAGCATTTCTATATTGAGGACAATGGCCTTTCGGCCACCCTTTGTTGATATGGTGTATGACACGTAGCAGCATTTCATCCTTCTTTGTCCATTGTCGGGTTCGGTTGATCGTTTCATTCGAGGCAGGAAGATTTTCTGCGCACAGCTGTGCTTGAGATTCAACATCTTGTATGAACTCAAAAGGTTCACTTTCTGATGCTATGGAGCGTGATAACGCATCTGCTATGATCAGATCTTTTCCAGGTGCATAGATGAGGTCGAAGTCGTATCTTCTGAGCTTCATCAAAATTCTCTGGAGTCGTGGAGTCATGTCGTTGAGATCCTTCTGTATTATATGCACCAACGGTCTGTGATCCGTTTCTATAGTGAAACTGGGGAGTCCATGGACACATATTCATGGAACATTAATATGCCGGTTAGAAGTCCAAGACATTCTTTTTCAATTTGAGCACATTGACATTCTGTTGGTGTCATCGCTCTGGATGCATATGCAACAGGAACCCAAGATAAGCTGTTGTCTTTTTGCAACAGTACTGCTCCTATGCCGTCCTGACTCGCATCGGTCCAAATTTTTGTCTCCCTATTTGGATCGTAAAATGCCAGAAGAGGTGCAGTCGTCAATTGTGATTTCAAATCTAACCACTCCTTTTGATGATCAGTTGTCCATTCAAAAGAGGTTGACTTTATGATCAAGTTTCTGAGAGCTGTTGTTTTGGTTGATAGATTAGGTATGAATTTACCTCAGAAATTGACAACACCTAGAAAACGTAGTACTGCTTTTTTGTCCTCTGGGACTTTAATTCCCTGAATGGTTGCCGTCTTGTCAGTGTTGGGTCACACACCACGTTCGGAAATCTGGTCTCCAAGGAACTTGAGCGTTGAAGTGCCAAAACTACACTTGATTGATTCAGCTTAAGACGATATGTGTGCATGCGTTGAAATTTTTTTTCAGTCTTTCAATATGTTCTTCCTTAGTTTATGACCATATGATAATGTCATCAACGTAGACAGGAACACCCTCCATACCCTCAGTCATCTGTTCCATAATGCAGTGGAAGATTTCAGATGCAGAGATTATTTCAGAAAGGCATTCTATTAAAGCAAAATCTGCCAAAAGGTGTATTGAAAGTGCAGAGCTTTCTGCTTGAGTCATTCAATTCCATTTGCCAGAAACCTTGCGATGCATCTAATTTGGTGAAGATGCGTGCATTAGCCATCTCGCTGGTGATCTCCTCTCGTTTTGGAATGGGAGAGTGTTCCCTCATGATGTTCTTGTTGAGATCCTTAGGGTCTATACATATCTGTAGATAACTTGACGGTTTCTTCACTCAAACCATCGAACTGACCCATTCAGCCGGTTCAGTGACTCTTGAAATTATTCGTTGTTGTTGTAGCCGTCCTAATTCAAGTTTTAATCTTTCTCATAGTGGAGCAGGAATCCTCCTAGGGGGATTTAGCACAAGTTTGGCATCCGTCCTTAACAAGATCTTGTACTTGAATGGAAGCGTACCCATGCCTTTAAAGACATCTGGATATTGGTTCTATATACCTTGGATATTGTCATGCAGTATGGGTTGAGAGGAGGTTGCAGTATAAATTTGCTGTATTAGGTGTAGTTCCTTGTAGGCTTGTGCACCTAAGAGTGATGATTTATCTGACATGACAATCTCGAATCTTAGTGACGTCGCAATATCCTTGTTGGAAACCTTGAAATCGCATGTCCAATTGATGAGATTGAATTGCAATTGCAGTCTTTTAATCCAGTGTTCTTCAAAGTCGGGGACGCAACCCACGGGTGCGTCACGGGCGGGTGTCGGGAGGATCACGGAGCCGTTGTCCGTGCCGCTCCCGATTCCGGAAATCCCCGCGCAGCAGCCGGCTTTTCATAACGCTGGCTGCAAGCGGCCGCGACCATGTTAAAGAAAAGAATTCGGCCGCATTGCACATGCGCTTCGATAATCGGACACGCATGCGGAGTGCGGCCGCTATTTTTTTTTAATAGTCGCACCTTTTTGTTTCACAGGTTCTGTAGTGGTTTTTATTCATTTATTCATTTATTTTATTCATTTTTTTTTTTTTTCATTTATTTTATTCATTTTATTTGTTTTACAAGTTCAGGGGGGGGGTTATTTATTTTTTTCATTTATTTTACTCATTTTATTTTTTTTAACTAGTTCGGGGAGGGGTGTTTATTTGATAAAACTTTACAGGAAAAAAAATCAGAACTTTGGACAGATGGAGACTCCATACTTCCGATACAGGAAGGCTTCACCTTCATCCAACAGGTTCCATTAGAGGAGCGTGTACGAGGGCCAAAGGGACCCAAAACCATTTCCTCCGCTTTTGGCAGCAGAAAACAAGGTAAGAGAAAATGGGTCGCGCAGGTCGACTGGTGTGGGTTGCGAAGGTAGGCCAGCGTGGGTCGCGAAGGTCGGCTGGGTTGGGTCCCGACGTTTGGCCAGTTGGTAAAAATGGGTCCCCGGAAAAAAAGTTTGAAGAACACTGTTTTAATCCACAGGCTGCTGGAAGTATTTTAGGGGTTTGCTTAAGCTTTGTGAGATCAAGCTTTGTAAGCAAATTAGCTGAAGAGCCTTATCCAACTTGAATTTAATTGGACAGTTTTTTAGAACATAGAACAGTACAGCACAGTACAGGGCCTTCAGCCCACGATGTTGTGCTGACCATTTACCTTAATCTAAGAACAACCTAACCTACACCCCTTCAATTTGCTGCTATCCATGTGCTTGTCCAAGAGTCGCTTAAATGTCCCAAATGACTCAGACTCCACCACCTCTACTGGCAGTGCATTCCATGCACCTACCACTTGCTGTGTAAAGAACCTACCTCTGACATCTTCCCTACACCTTCCTCCAATCACCTTAAAATTAAGTCCCCTCATGGCAGCCATTTCCACCCTGGGGAAAGGTCTCTGGCTATCCATGCCTCTCATCATCTTGTACACCTCTATCATGTCACCTCTCTTCCTTCAAGCTTTAGCTCCCTCAACCTTTCTTCATAAGACATGTCCTCCAGTCCAGGCAGCATCCTGGTAAAACTCCTCTGCACCCTCCCCAAAGCATCCACATCCTTCCTATAATGAGGCGACCAGAATTGGGCACAATATTCCAAGTGCGGCCTACCCAGGGTTTTATAAAGCTGCAGTAAAACCTTGCAGCTCTTAAACTCAATCCTCCTGTTAATGAAAGCCAACATACCATAGGCCTTTTTAACAACCCCATCAACCTGGGTAGCAACTTTGAGGGATCTATGTACATGGACCCCAAGATCCCTCTGTTCCTCCACACTTCCAAGAATCCTGCCTTTAACCCTGTATTCAGCATTCAAATGCGACCTTCCAAAATGAATCACTTCACATTTATCTAGGTTGAACTCCATCTGCCATTTCTCAGCCCAGCTCTGCATCCTGTCGATGTCCTGTTGTAGCCTGCAACAGCCCTCAACACTATCTACAACTAACCACTACCACTAACTCCACCAACCTTCATTTCTTCAGCAAACATACTAACCCACCCTTCCACTTCCTTGTCCAAGTCATTTATAAAAACCACAACGAGCAGAGGTCCCAGAACAAATCCCTGCAGGACACCACTAGTCACCGACCTCCAGGTGGAATATTTTCCATCCATTGACACTCACTGTCTTGTACAGCTCTATCATGTCACCTCTCTTCCTTTAAGCTCTAGCTCCCTCAACCTTTCTTCATAAGACATGTCCTCCAGTCCAGGCAGCATCCTGGTAAAACTCCTCTACACCCTCTCAACCAGCCAATTCTATATCCAGACAGCCAAATTTCCCTGTATCCCATGGCCCCTGACTTTCTAAATGAACCTATCATGGGGAACCTTATCAAATGCCTGACTGAAATCCATATACACCACATCCATTGCCCGACCTTCATCAATGTGTCTCGTTACATCCTCAAAGAATTCAATGAGGCTTGTGAGGCATAACCTGCCCCTCACAAAGCCATGCTGACTATCTTTAATCAAACTATTTTTTTCTAAATAATCATAAATCCTATCTCTCAGAATCCTTTCCAGTATTTTGCTCACCACAGACATAAGACTGACTGGTCTGTAATTCTCAGAGATTTCCCTATTTCCTTCCTGAACAGGGGAACAACATTCACCTCACCTTGATGAGGACTCGTCTACTGAGGTAGTATGTGCTGAGGTTAGAAACAGGAAAGGAGAGGTCACCCTGTTAGGAGTTTTCTATAGGCCTCCGAAATGTTCCAGAGATGTAGAGGAAAGGATTGCAAAGGTGATTCTGGAGAGGAGCGAAAGTAACAGGGTAGTTGTTATGGGGGACTTTAACTTTCCAAATATTGACTGGAAATGCTATAGTTAGAGTACTTTAGATGGGTCAGTTTTTGTCCAATGTGTGCAGGAGGGTTTCCTGACACAGTATATAGATAGGCCAATGAGAGGCGAGGCAATATTGGATTTGGTACTGGGTAATGAACCAGGACAGGTATTAGATTTGGAGGTAGGTGAGCACTTTGGTGATAGTGACCACAATTTGATTATGTTTACATTAGCGATGGAAAGGGATAGGTATATACCGCAGGGCAAGAGTTATAGCTGGGGGAAAGGCAATTATGATGCGATGAGGCAAGACTTAGGATGCATCGGATGAGGAGGGAAACTGCAGCGGATAGGCACAATTGAAATGTGGAGCTTGTTGAAGGAACAGCTACTGCGTGTCCTTGATAAGTATGTACCTGTCAGGCAGGGAGTAAGTGGTCGAGCGAGGGAACCGTGGCTTACTAAAGTAGTTGAATCACTTGTCAAGAGGAAGAAGGAGGCTTATGTAAAGATGAGACGTGAAGGTTCAGTTAGGGTGCTCGAGACATACAAGTTAGCAAGGAAGGACCTAAAGAGAGAGCTAAGAAGAGCCAGGAGGGGACATGAGAGGTTTTTGGCAGGTAGGATCAAGGATAACCCTAAAGTTTTTTTATAGATATGTCAGGAATAAAAGAATGACTAGAGTAAGAGTAGGGCCAGTCAAGGACAGTAGTGGGAAGTTGTGCGTGGAGTCCGAGGAGATAGGAGAGGTGCTAAATGAATATTTTTCGTCAGTATTCACACAGGAAAATGACAATGTTGTCGGGGAGAATACTGAAATACAGGCTACTAGACTAGAAGGGCTTGAGGTTCATAAGGAGGAAGTGTTAGCAATTCTGTAAAGTGTGAAAATAGATAAGTCCCCTGGGCCGGATGGGATTTATCCTAGGATTCTCTGGGAAGCTCAGGAGGAGATTGCTGAGCCTTTGGCTTTGATCTTCATGTCATCATTGTTTACAGGAATAGTGCCAGAAGACTGGAAGGTAGCAAATGTTGTCCCCTTGTTCAAGAAGTGGAGTAGAGACAACTCCGGTAACTATAGACCAGTGAGCCTTACTTCTGTTGTGGGCAAAGTCTTGGAAAGGTTTATAAGAGATAGGATGGATAATCATCTGGAAAGGAATAACTTGGTTATAACTTAGGTAGGTTGTGCCTCACAAACCTTGTTGAGTTCTTTGAGAAGGTGACTAAACAGGTGGATAAGGGTAAAGCAGTTGATGTGGTGTATATGGATTTCAGTAAAGCATTTGATAAGGTTCCCCACGGTAGGCTATTGCAGAAATTACAAGGCATGGGATTCAGGGTGATTTAGCAGTTTGGATCAGAAATTGGCTAGCTGGTAGAAGACGAAGGGTGGTGGTTGATGGGAAATGTTCAGCCTGGAGTCCAGTTACTAGTGGGGTACCACAAGGATCTGTTTTGGGGCCACTGTTGTTTGTCATTTTTATAAATGACCTGAGGAGGGCGTAGAAGGATGGGTGAGTAAATTTGCAGATGACACTAAAGTCGGTGGAGTTGTGGACAGTGCGGAAGGATGTTACAAGTTACAGAGGGACATAGATAAGCTGCAGAGCTGGGCTGAGAGATGGCAAATGGAGTTGAATGCAGAAAAGTGTGAGGTGATTCATTTTGGAAGGAATAACAGGAAGACAGAGTACTGTGCTAATGGTAAGATTCTTGGTAGTGTGGATGAGCAGAGAGATCTCGGTGTCCATGTACATAGATCCCTGAATATTGCCACCCTGGTTCAGAGGGTTGGTAAGAAGGCGTACGGTGTGTTAGCTTTTATTGGTAGAGGGATTGAGTTTCGGAGCCATGAGGTCATGTTGCAGCTGTACAAAACTCTGGTGCGGCCGCATTTGGAGTATTGCGTGCAATTCTGGTCGTCTCATTATAGGAAGGATGTGAAAGCATTGGAAAGGGTGCAGAGGAGATTTACCGGGATGTTGCCTGGTATGGAGGGAAGATTTTATGAGGGAAGGTTGAGGGACTTGAGGCTGTTTTTATTAGAGAGAAGAATGTTAAGAGGTGACTTAATTGAGGCATACAAGATGATCAGAGGATTAGATAGGGTGGACAGTGAGAGCATTTTTCCTTGGATGGAGATGTCTAGCATGAGGGTACATAGCTTTAAATTGAGGGGAGATAGATATAGGACAGATGTCAGAGGTAGGTTCTTTACTCAGAGAGTAGTAAGGGCGTGGAATGCCCTGCCCGCAACAGTAGTGGACTCGCCAATATTAAGGGCATATATATGGTCATTGGATAAACATATGGATGTTAAGGGAATAGCGCAGATGGCCTTTAGAGTCGTATCACAAGTCGGCGCAACATCGAGGGCCGAAGGCCTGTACTGTAATGTTCTATGTTCTCCCTCTAATCATCCGGCACTACTCCAGTGGAGGGTTAGGATGCAAAGATCATCGGCAATGGCGCAGCAATTTCTTCCCTTGCTTTCCGTAGAAACCTTGGGTATATCCCGTCTGGCCCAGCGAACTTATCCATCCTGATTCTATGCAAAATTTTTGCACACCCTCCTTCTTAATATCAACCTGTTCAAGTCTATTAACCTTGTTCACGCTGTTCTCATGAGCAACAAGGTCCCTCTCTCTGGTGAACACTGAAGCAAAATATTCATTTAGGGCCTCCCCTATCTCCTCAGACTCTAGGCACAAGTTCCCTCCACTATCCCTGATGGGCCCTCCTCTCACTCTGATCATCCTCTTATTTCTCACATGAGTATAGAATGCCTTGGGGTTTTCCCTAATCCATCCCGCCGGGGCTTTTTCATGCTTTCTTCTAGCTCTCCAAAGTCCATTTGTGAGCTCCTTCCTGACTACTTTGTAATCCTCTGGAGCTGTGTCAGATCCTTGCTTCCTCAACCTTACGTGAGCTTCCTTCTTCCTCTTGACTGGAAGCTCCACTTCTCTTGTCTTACAAGGCTCCTTCACCTTCCCATTCCTTCCTTGTCTCGGTGGGACGAAACTATCCAGCACTCGCAACAAGTGCTCCTTCAACAACCCCCACATTACTGTTGTGCATTTCCTTGAGAACAACAGCTCCCAATTTATGCTCCTCAGCTCCGGTCTAATAGCAGTATAATTTCCCCTCTCCCAATTAAATACTTTCCCATACTGTCTGTTCCTATCCCTCTCCGTGACTACCGGTAAAGGTCAAGGAGATGTGCTCACTGTCGCCGAAATGCTCTCCCACTGAGACATCTGACACCTGGCCTGGTTCGTTGTCAAGCACCAAATCCAAGATGGCCTTCCCCCTAGTTGGCCTATCTACATATTGAGTCAGCAATCCTGCCTGGAAATACCTGACAAAATCTGCTCTATCCAAACCATTTGCACGATGGAGCTTCCAGTCAATATTCGGGAAGTTGAAGTCACCCATGACAACAACTCTGTTACTTCTGCACCTTTCCAACATCTGCCGCCCAATCTATTCCTCCATTTCACTGCTGCTATTTGGGGGTCTATGGAAAACTCCCAATAAAGTGATTGCTCTTTTCTTGTTTCTGACTTCCACCCATACTGACTCAGTAGACAAACCCTCCTCGACTACCTCGTTTCCTACAGCTGTAATGCACTCCCTAATTAACAGTGCCACTCCCCCACCTCTTTTACCCCCCTCATTATTCTTCTTAAACATCTAAACCCCGGAATATCTAACAACCATTCCTGCCTCTGTGAAATCCATGTCTCCGTAATGTCCACAACATCATACTGATGTATGCTTCATGCTCTAAGTTCATCTCCCTTATTCCTTACACTGCTTGCATTTAAACAGACATAGTTTAAACCATCCCACTGAATGCAACTTTGCCCTATCAACTGTCCATCCTTCCTCACAGACTTGCTGCACACTATTGCTGCCTGTTCAACAGCTACCCTATCCTCTGATCCATAGCTCTGGTTCCCATCCCCCTGCCAAACTAGTTTAAACACTCCCGAAGAACTTTAGCAAACCTCCCACCCAGGATATTGGTGCCCCTCCAGTTTAGGTGCAAATCCGTCCTTCATGTACAGGTCCCACCTTTCCCAGAAGGTATCCCAATGAGCTACATATCTGAAGCCTTCCCTCCTGCACCAGCCCTGTGGCCATGTGTTCAGCTGCACTCGCTTTCTGTTCTATGCCTCACTTGTACGTTGCACCGTTAGCAATCCTGAGATACTACTCTGCTCGTCCTGCTCGTAAGCTTCCAACCTAATTCCCTAAAATCACTCTTTAGATTCTCATCCCTTTTCTTAGCTATGTAATTGGTACCTATGTGCACCACGACTTCTGGTTGCTCTTCTCTCCCTTAAAAATCCTGTAGATAGGGCAGCATGGTGGTGCAGTGGATTGGCTCTGCTACCTCATGGCACCAAGGTCCCAGGTTCAAACCCAGCTCTGGGTCACTGTCCATATGGAGTTTGCGCATTTTCCCCGTGTTTGCATGGGTCTCGCCCCCACAACCTAAAGATGTGCAGGGTAGGTGCATTGGCCACGTTAAATTGTCCCTTAATTGGAAAAAACAAATTGGGTACTTTAAAATTTAAAACAAAAAAAAAGGAATCCTGTAGATTTGATCCGAGACATCCCTGACCCTGTCACCCGAAAGGCAACATACCTTCCGGGAGGCTCGTTCGTGACTACAGAATCTCCTATCCTTTCCCCGAATCATCGAGTCTCCTATCACTATCACTTTTCTATTCTCCCCATTCCCTTCTGAGCCACAGAGCCAGGCTATGGCCTTCCCATGGTAGGTCCCCCCCCCCCCCCCCCCCCCCCCCACAGCATCCAAAACGGTATACTTGTTTTGAAGGGAAATGGCCCACGGGGGATCCCTGCACTATCTGCCCATTCCCTTTCCTTCCCCTGACTGTAATCCAGCTGCTCGTGTCCTGAACCTTGCGTGAGGCAACCTCCCTGTAACTCCTCCCTGTCATCCCCTCTGCCTCCCAGATGATCCGAAGTTGATTCAGCTCCAGCTCCAGTTCCCTAATGCAGTCACCGAGGAGCTGGAATTGGATGCACTTCCCGCAGGTGTAGTCAGTGGGGGCACTAGTGGTGTGCCCCATCACCCACATCCTTCAGGAGGAGCATGCAACTGCCCGAGCTTCCATCCTCTCTGATCTGAATTCCCAATGAAATTTAAAAGGAAAGGAAAATTAAAAGTAAAATTAAAGATTAAACACCCGTTGGGCCCTAAAAAATATATATATATATATACAGCTGCTACTCTCTCAAGTGATTCCTCTAAAATTGGTGATTCTGCTGAATTATACAAATATAGTTTGCTGCCTCCTGAAAAAAACAACTCTTACCTTACAGAATGTAGCTGAGATTCTGCCCTGCGAACCAACTGGAACTCCGCCCTCCAACTCTGCTCCCAGTCAGCTGTACTCTTTGTAAACTCTCGGCTCCCCCTCATGCTCTTTGAGGAAATGTAGGAAATGAAAGGAGCAGCTTGCTCCCTCCTCACCAAACTCCCTTAGTCACCGAACTCTCACTTTAGCTCTCTAATGCAGACCAAAGTTAGCACTCCAGTTTATTTTAATAGTGTTCCATTCTCTATCTGAATTGATGGAGTGGATTAATTTAAGAGGTTGTAGCCACCTGGGTTGGCCACTTCCTCACACAAAATGGAAGAACGTAAAGGTTACATGGAAAAAGCAAAGAAACAAGCCGTTTGCAGAATCCCCTGTGTATTCTAGCTGCTAAAGAAACCAGACAGCATTGTAACTAACGAGCTGTGCATATTAAGTGAGCGATTCCCAGTGATTCCCAGGCACAATGGACACAACAATTAGAAGAGATTGAAACATTCTGTAGAAGGTCAGACATCCCGGCGCCAGTGGAGTCTGATATAAAGGACACAAATAAGGTGGAAAGAACCGCCCAGTGATCGAGGAACAGCCCCGTTATTGGGGAAATGCAAATCAATCGATTGGGAAGAGACCCAATCGATTGCAAGTTTATAGAGGGTCCACCCAGAAGGGCGCAAAGCCCCTGGGACCTATAAAAGTCAGGTCCCAGGACTAATCCTTTCTTCTTGACCAGCCGGCCCTCCCAGCAGAACACCTTTGCAGCAGAAGACCTTGAGAAGGAGAGGCCTGGTCAGCAGCCGCCATCAAGTAAGTGTCATACAACGCACGCTATGAGTGTAGACACTCCTGGCCCCTTTAGTCCACACCAACTGAAGCCTGCGGATCCAGGACAAAGCAAGAGGCCAATGTTCCCTGATTCGGCAGTTCCCTTATTCCAGATAAGTATTGGCCTGTTACTGGTAGGAATAGCCTAGTCTTTTAGTGTTATATGCATGAGTAGTAAATAACTGTGTAATAATAAACGTGTCTTGTTTGAACTTACTAACTGGTGTATTGAGTCATTGGCCTGAACTTGAACTTGAATCTTGTGGCGGTATCATAAGGATACCTGGCGACTCTAGAGCTAAGGAATAAAACAGAGCCAATTGAGTGTAAAGCACACTCACCCAGAACGAGCAACAAGGTAATGTTACTTCAGTAGTGTTATCAAATTTTTCTATGATTCCTACAAGGAAAGCGTTTACCAGAGAGTAGTCATCTGTATCTGTCAAAAAATTATGTTCTAAATCTTCTTCCTTGGATTCAACACTTGTACATTAATCTGTCTTGAACTGGGGTTGGCAGATTTAAATGTGAGTGAGGATCTGCACTGAGCAGCAAAATGGTTTAATTTGCCACAGTGTGAGCATTGCTTTCCTCTGGCAGGGCATTTTCTTTGAAAGTGGGAGGTTCCACACCTTGAACAAGTTATGACGTTGACGTCATTACGTACGACAAATCTTCGTGCATTCACAGATCGGCTTTCGTCCATCTCACATCTTTTCACGAAGTGCACATGTGCAGGGTAAGAATGCGTGCGCACAAGATGGATGCAGTCTGAAATGTGCATCTTCTTCATCTGCGACACTGCCTTAACACACTCTACCTCGTGGTGAATCTTTGCAACCTTTTTATGGCGATAATGCTCTTGGTATTAATTTTTTGATTGTTGACGACTAAGACATTTTTCAATCGCGATTTCTAGAAAGAGATCCTTTTGCCTAAGTAATCTTTCTCTAAGCTGTTCATTATTAATACCATAAACTATTTGGGCCCTAATCATGGAATCATTCAGTCTTCGTCCTTGGTGCTTGCAAGTCTCAAATCAGTAACAAAGCTGTTAAACAATTCACCTTTGTTTGCAATCTCCTCTTAAATATAAAACGCTCATTAGTCCGGATTTTACGATAGTCATCAAATTTTTCAAGAATTACATTAAACTTTTATTTATTTTGATCCGTCGTGTACTGGAAAGAATTATAGATCTCAATTGCATGTGGACCAGCCATAGTTAGTAGCAGAGCAATTTTACGAGCATCAGGAGCATTATTCAAATCGGAAGCTTCTAAATAAATTTGCAATTGCTGTTTGAACAAATGCCAGTTAACATTTAGATTACTGCCGATCTTTAGGTGTCGAGGAGCTTAAGCTTTTTCCGTATCGATCCTGGATTCAACGAAGTTCTGCAGTCTGAAGTTGATGCTTCTCAAGTCGAATAGCTTCTTAGTTTTTTCTTTTTTCTAATCTTACTTATTTTGCTAGCTAGTTTCTGTAGCCAATGAACTGGTACCATATTATATTACTCTTTGGTAATATATTGTGACTCTTTGCTTGGTAATCTAGAATGGTCTGATGGTGTGCTTCTGAAGAAACCACCAATCTTTAACTGATTTATTGAATAACGAATTGATTAATATTAAGTTTGCACACTCCACAGAACTATAACTAGTCATCAAGTAATCTATATAAAAGTATTATCTAATTCAAACTACAACTGCTGCTTCTATCTATTATTAACTATGCTGTGATCTATTTCTCTTACACTCTACTGTCTCGGACCTCCTGCTTAGAACTACCCAAGATCCTCCAAGTTCTCATATTTATAGTGGGAATGTGTGGGGCCCTGTAGTTGTTGTGTTACACTGAGGTGTAATAATTAACCCTTTACTTGTCTAAATATATACATATCATTACAGATACCAGTTTGCATTTGTCAGGGGTCAGGCCTTGAGAGGATTTGTCAATTGGTGAGGGTGGGGGGGGGGGGGGGGGTGATCCGGTGTCCTAGAGAAATTTGGAGGGTGAAGAGGAAGTATAGAAAACTTGGAGGCTGATAAAAGGGGTGGGGGGAAGTGATGTGCTCACCACTAGGAAATCTCTCTGAGTGTGGCCTTGGTGGGGAGAAACTCCCAAAGGCCAAAGAAAACAGTAACATTCCGTTGATAGCAGAGTGCTTTTCGGCACTGCAGCCGCCGAGGAATAACATACATAATGCACCCAAAAGTGGTCTTAAACCTTTGTCCGCTGTCGTGCTCCGTTAAGAATACACAGCAACTTGTGCGGATAGGGAAAGGAGGGAGGAACATGAGACTGTCTCATGAGCAAGATAGCTGAGGTGGACAGGGAATATTGGAGGGTCCCCATCGTGGAGGGTTGGCGAGGAGGAAAAAGTTGCAGGGGCAGTTTGACAGGCGGACAACAGGGAGGGCGGTAGGGTAACTGCGTAGGGCAAGGAGGGTGCAATATGAGTATGCGGAGGCAGGCTACGTCCAGGAAAATATTGACAATACAGACTGGGGCTAGGGATGTAGTGTCAGAGCAAGGGAAGATAAATGAGGCTTTGAGGGAGTACTATAAAGGACTTTATGAGGCAGATCTGGGAGGAGAGGAGGTGGACATGGAGCGGTTTCTGGACAAGCTAGAATTTTCCCAGCTGGAGGAAGCAAAGAGGCAGGCGTTTGAGGAGCCCCTGGGGCTGAGAGAGGTGCTGGATAGTATCAGGGGTATGAAGTCATGAAGGCCCCTGGGCTGGATGGTTACTCGGCGGAATTTTATAAGGAATTTGTGACGGACCTGGAATCGCATCTGTTAGGGGCGTTTAATGAAGCACTGGAGAAGGGGGAGTTGCCGGAGACGATGACGCAGGCAGTGATCACACTAATCCTGAAAAAGGGGAAGGACCTGGTGGAATGTGGGTCGTAGAGGCTCATATCACTATTGAACACAGAAAGTATTGGCTAAGTTGTTGGCAGGGAGGTTGGAGTGGTTTGTACCCAGGGTGGTGGCAGAAGATCAAACAGGCTTCGTGAAGGGCAGACAGCTCGAGAGCAATATAAGACGGCTGTTGAATGTGGTGATGAATCCGGCGGGTGCTCTGGTACCGGAGGTGGTGGTGTCCATGGACGTGGAGAAGGCATTTGATCGGGTGGAGTGGTGATACGTGTTCCAGGTTTTGGGAAGGTTTGGGTTTGGGCCGGGATCTGTGGCATGGGTATGGTTGCTATATGCGGCACCAAAGGCGAGGGTGAGGACAAATGATGAGCTCACAAAACTTTGACATACACAGGGGTACAAGGCAAGGGTGCCCGCTGTCACCGATGCTGTTTGTGCTGGCAATAGAGCCATTGTTGATGGCTCTCAGGGGGTCGGCAGAGTGTCGGGGGATTATGAGAGGACAGTGGGTGCATCAGGTGTCGCTCTATGCCGATGACCTCTGGCTGTATGTTTCGGATCCATTGGAGAGTATGGGAAGGATTATGGGTCTGTTGGGGAGGTTTGGAGGGTTCTCAGGCTACAAGCTGAATGTAGGGAAAAGCAAGGTATTCCCGGTGAATGAGCTGGCACTGCGGGCGAATTTAGGGGGGATGCCATTTTCGGTAGCGAGGGATAGGTTAGGTATTTGGGGATTCAGGTAGCGAGGGAATGGACGGGGCTCCATAAGTAGAACTTAACGAAGCTGGTGGAGGAGGCGAGGGAGGATCTTATGAGGTGGGATACACTGCACTTAACGCTGGCGAGGAAGGGTCCAAGTGGTGAAATGAATATTCTACTGTGGTTCTTGTTTATCTTTCAAGCTTTATATCAAAGGCCCTTTTTCCAAAAGTGCACATGATCATTTCTGACTTTGTATAGGCGGGGAAGGTGCCGAGGGTGGGGAGGACCCTGCTACAGAGGCAGAGGCAGCAGGGAGCTTCGCATTGCTGAACTTGCTTCATTATTCTTGGGCGGCAAATGAGAACAAGGTGCGGCGGTGGTGGAAAGGAAAAGGGGTGGAATGGGTCAGGATGGAGGAGGAATCTTGACGGAAGCGTTGCTAATGGCTCCGAGTAGGTGTTCAAGGAGCCCGGTGGTGCAGTCCACAGTGAAGATATGGAATTAGGTGAGGTGGAATTTAAGGATGGAAGGGATGTTGATGCGAATGCCACTGTGCGAGAATCATGGGTTTGAGCCAGAGGGGATGGATCGTGTATACAGGAGGTAGAGAGAAGTGGGGCTGGTCAATGTGAGGGATCAGTATTTGGAGGAAGGGTTCGCCAGTCAGGAGGAGTTAAGGGAGAGGGTCGAGCTGCCTAGGGGAGTGAGTTGAGGTATCTGGAGGGGGTTCCCCAGTTTGCCGCAATATATCCTGCTGAAGCGACTGCTGCTTCTGGATGTGGAAGGGGAGGGAAGAATTGGGGATATATACAAGTGGCTTGGGGAGCGGGGAGGCGAGTGGGTGGTGAAGATCAAGGAGAAATGAGAAGCGGAATTGCGAGGGGAGATATACTGAAGAGTATGGAGTGTGGCACTGCGAAGGGTAAACAGAACCTCCTCTTGTGCAAGGATGAGCCTGATATAGTTTAAGGTGCTGCACAGGGTACATATGACCCGGGAATGAATGGGTTCTTTCAGGCGGTAGCAGATGAATGTGAGACGTGTGGCGGGGGTCGGCGAATCACATGTACATGTTTTGGGGTTGCGAAGATTCAGGGCGGGAATGATCGGTGTCTTAGCCAAGATAGTGGAGGAAGGGGTGAACCCGGTCCCTTTGGTGGTGATATTTTGGGTTTCAGAGAAGCTGGAGCACATGGAGAGGAGGAAGGCCGATGTCTTGGCCTTTGTCTCTCTGATTGCACCGCGGTGAATTTTGTTTGGAATGGCGGTCAGCATCTCCACGGGGGGTAGCGGCTTGGCTGGTTGACCTGTATGACTTCCTGTGATTAGAAAAGGTAGAGTATGAGTTAAGGCTTCTTTGTGGGGGTTTGAGGAATGGTGGGTGATGTTTGTAACCGTGATTGAAGGACTGTTCGTCAGGGGCTGGGAGTGTAAAAACTGGGAAAAATCTATACAGACTGTATAGTTGATTGTTGGGAAGTATGTTTCCCGGGGTGTTTATTCACCGTAACATGTTTTGATACATGTTTGTAATAAAATACATTTAAAAAAGAATATACAGTAACATCACCAAGTTGAATTCAAGCAGTTCAATGACTGCACTGTTCACTAAAAATGATTATGCAATGGCATAATTTACAGCGGAAGTGAAAGAGATTTCCGTATAATCCCATTCAAAGAGCGTCAATTATAACTGATCCATGAATCAAGCTTTTATTGGTTGCGGGACTAGACATATGCATTATTAGGAAAGATAGGAATGTCGCTGCGTGAGCATGTTTCTTGATTTTGTTTTGACATCAGTTCTTGAATGAAGAAGTAAATGTAGGTGTTGTGAAAAGAGGCAGAAATATCCCTGTGTTTGATTCACTGTAGTTGATTTGTGAGATCGCAAAATTAGATTTAAAAATTTGAAATGTGTCCATGAATTAAAACTTGTTGATGGTTTTGGAGATGTCCTGAGTTTTAATGGCTGAACTGATATTGTCGCAAGGGAAATGCAAAACTATTCGCTTGCAGGAAATCAAGAAATACGGAAGGTCTTCACAATTCCACAAATAACGATCATGACAGCCAAGGTGAGACTGGTTCACTGCTTGTTTAACATATGAGTTATCAGTTAGAGGTTAAATATTGACAATTGGATAGCACTGAAAATACCTGTTGTTTGACTTGTTGATGTTGAAGGTGAAGTGTTTACAACAGTGGTTACCATTGTAGATGGTTCAGTTGATGTTGAAGTCAAAGGTGATGTTCCTGTTAATGATATAGAGTTGTCAGTGACGTTAAGCAAATTTCCAAATAATTACACCAAAATGCGCATAGGTTGAGCAAAATAAGATCAATAACATGAAAACAAATCATGGAAGATTCTAAAATTTGAAAGTGCTGTGACACTTTTTTAAAACTACCCTGGACCTCCAAATTAAGGAGTCCATATTGTATTCTTAAATATGTTGTTTCCCAAGATGATTCACTGTTAATATTGAGTTTTTGACTACATGTGGTCCAAACTTGTCTGCTCAGTTAATTTTTTGAGTTTTCAATATATCAGTCAATATCATTGGTTGCATATCCAAAAGGTTTCACCAACATTTTCAATTTATTCTGTCAGTAATATGGATTGCTACGTTACAATAGATCATACCTGGAGAAGTGTACACAGTTGTGACTGCTTCTGTTGAAGTGCTTCCATTTGAGGTTCCAGAAGATGTTGTGTATTCTAATCATAGAAAAGTTAATTAACAGCGAAAAACAGAAACATGATCATTTGTGGGAGCCATTCAGCTATCATCTTGCCTCCGGCATGGATCCCCATGTGCTGGGTGATACCAAAGAGATCACCAAATCGCGCTGGGCAAGATCCAGAAATGCACATTTAATTGAGCCATTTAAATGAGTCATTCAAATATGCAGACGCCAGACTCACTTAGCGCGTATGAAAGAAAGCGTGCCTGTGAGGCCTCAACAGTGCGCCATTTAGATCTGGTCTACACAAACGTGGGCCATGCATAACGACACATTAGGTGCATCTCTCAAGGAATTAGGAACCCGAGTGTTCAGGGACAGAGGGTGGAATCCTGGAAACTGGCCACTGCGACACTGCCAGCCCAGTATCCTGGCAAGTGCAACTTTGGTACCTGGTATAGCCACAATGACACTGCCAGTGTGCCTGGATGGCACTGCAAGTTACCATGCTGAAAGTACCAGGGATCCTGGATGCCTGGTTGTATCTGCCAGGGTTCGGGCCTGGAGGGGCTTTCCCAATTGGTCAGGATGGGTGAGGGGTTTTTCCAGCGTCCAAGACAAGATTAGAGGGTGAAGAGGAGCTGTAGAAGCCTTAGAGCCTGATAAAAGTCATGAGGGGAAGTGATAGGGGCTGCTGTGCACATTGACCCAAGTCTGTGACCTGCTCACCAGTAGGAAATCTCTCTGAGCGTGGCCGTGGTGAGGAGAAACTCGCAGAGGCCAAAGCAAATGGCAAAATTCCGTTGACAGCGGAGTGCTTCTCGGCACTACAGCCGCCATGAATCAACCTACCGAATGCACCCAAAAGTTGATTAAACATTTTTTCCCGGAATCGTGCCCCGTAACGAATATACAGCAACATCATCGAGTTGAATTCAAGCAGTTCGGTGATAGCATTGCTCACAAAAATGATTATGCAATGGCATGATCAGCGGAACTGAATGAGATTTTTGTATGATCAAATTGAAGGAGCATCAATTATAACTGATACATGAATCAAGCTTTTATTGGTTGCGGGACTAGACATATGCATATTTAGGAAAGATTGGAATGTCACTACGTGAGCATGTTTCCTGATTTTGTTTTGACATCAGTTCTTGAATGAAGAAGTAATTGCAGGTGTTGTGAAAAGAGGCAGAAATATCCCTGTGTTTGATACACTGTAGTTGATTTGTGAGATCGCAAATTTAGATTTAAAAATTTGATACGTGTCCATGAATTCAAACTTGTTGATGGTGTTGGAGATGTCCTGAGTTTTAATGGCTGAACTGATATTGTCGCAAGGGAAATGCAAAACTATTCGCATGCAGGAAATCAAGAAATACGGAAGGTCTTTACAATTCCACAAATAACAATCATGACAGCCAAGGTGAGACTGGTTCACTGCTTGTTTAACATATGAGTTATCATTTAGAGGTTAAATATTGACAATTGGATAGCACTGAAAATACCTGTTGTTTGACTTGTTGATGTTGAAGGTGAAGTGTTTACAACAGTGGTTACCATTGTAGATTGTTCAGTTGATGTTGAAGTCAAAGGTGATGTTCCTGTTAATTATATAGAGTTGTTAGTGACGTTAAGCAAATTTCCAAATAATTACAACAAAATGCGCATAAGTTGAATAAGATAAGTTCAATAACACGAATACAAATCATGGGAGATTCTAAAATTTGAAAGTGCTGTGTCACTTTTTAAAAACTACACTGGATTTCCAAATTAAGGAGTCCATATTGTATTCTTAAATATGTTGTTTCCCAAGATGTTTCACTGTTAATATTGAGATTTTGAGTACATGTGGTCCAAACATGTCTGCCCAGTTTAATTTTTTGAGGTTACAATATAACAGTCAATATCATTGGTTGCATATCCAAAAGGTGTCACAACATTTTCAATTGATTCTGTCAGAAATATGGATTGCTACGTTACAATAGATCATACCTGGAGAAGTGTACTCAGTTGTGACTGCTTCTGTTGAAGTGCTTCCATTTGAGGTTCCAGAAGATGTTGTGTATTCTAATCATAGAAAAGTTAATTAACAGGGAAAAACAGAAATATGATCATTTGTGGGCGCCATTCAGCTACCACCTTGCCTCCCGCATGGATCCCCGTGAGCTGGGTGATACCAAAGAGATCACCAAATCGCGTTGGGCAACATCCAGAAATGCACATTTAATTGAGCCATTTAAATGAGTCATTCAAATATGCAGACGCCAGACTCACTCGGCGCGTACGAACGAAAGCGTGCCTGTGAGGCCTCACCAGTGCGCCATTTAGATCTGGTCTACACAAACGTGGGCCATGCTAAACGACCCATTAGGTACATCTCTCAAGGAATTAGGAACCCGAGTGTTGAGGGACAGAGGGTGAAATCCTGGAACCCAGCCACCATGACACTGCCAGCCCAGTATCCTGGCAAGTGCAACTTTGGTACGTGGTATAGCCACTATGACACTGCCAGGGTGCCTGGATGGCACTGCAGGTTACCATGCTGAAAGTGCCAGGGTTCCTGGATGCCTAGTTGAATCTGTTAGGGGTCTGGCCTGGAGGGGCTTTCCCAATTGGTCAGGATGGGTGAGGGTTTTTTCCAGCGTCCAAGACAAGATTAGAGGGTGAAGAGGAGGTGTAGAAGCCTTAGAGCCTGATAAAAGTCATGAGGGGAAGTGATAGGGGCTGCTGTGCACATTGACCCAAGTCTGTGACCTGCTCACCAGTAGGAAATCTCTCTGAGCGTGGCCGTGGTGAGGAGAAACTCGCAGAGGCCAAAGCAAACGGCAAAATTCCGTTGACAGCGGAGTGCTTCTCGGCACTACAGCCGCCATGAATCAACCTACCGAATGCACCCAAAAGTTGATTAAACATTTTTTCCCTGAATCGTGCCCCGTAACGAATATACAGCAACATCATCGAGTTGAATTCAAGCAGTTCGGTGATAGCATTGCTCACAAAAATGATTATGCAATGGCATGATCAGCGGAACTGAATGAGATTTTTGTATGATCAAATTGAAGGAGCATCAATTATAACTGTTTCATGAATCAAGCTTTTATTGGTTGCGGGACTAGACATCTGCATAATTAGGAAAGATAGGAATGTCACTGCGTGAGCATGTTTCCTGATTTTGTTTTGACATCAGTTCTTGAATGAAGAAGTAATTGCAGGTGTTGTGAAAAGAGGCAGAAATATCCCTGTGTTTGATACACTGTAGTTGATTTGTGAGATCGCAAATTTAGATTTAAAAATTTGATACGTGTCCATGAATTCAAACTTGTTGATGGTGTTGGAGATGTCCTGAGTTTTAATGGCTGAACTGATATTGTCGCATGGGAAATGCAAAACTATTCGCATGCAGGAAATCAAGAAATACGGAAGGTCGTTACAATTCCACAAATAACGATCATGACAGCCAAGGTGAGACTGGTTCACTGCTTGTTTAACATATGAGTTATCAGTTAGAGGTTAAATATTGACAATTGGATGGCACTGAAAATACCTGTTGTTTGACTTGTTGATGTTGAAGGTGAAGTGTTTAGAACAATGGTTACCATTGTAGATGGTTCAGTTGATGTTGAAGTCAAAGGTGATGTTCCTGTTAATGAAATAGAGTTGTCAGTGAAGATAAAGCAAAATTTCCATATAATTACAACAAAATGCTCATAAGTTGAGCAAGAAAAGTTCAATAACATGAATACAAATAATGGGAGATTCTAAAATTTCGAAGTGCTGTGACACTTTTTTGAAAACTGCACTGGACCTCCAAATTAAGGAGTCAATAATGTATTCTTAAATGTGTTGTTTCCCGAGATGTTTCACTGTAAATATTGAGATTTTGACTACTTGTGGTCCAAACTTGTCTGCTCAGTTTAATTTTTTGAGTTTACAATATATCAGTCAATATCATTGGTTGCATATCCAAAAGGTGTCACCAACATTTTCAATTTATTCTGTCAGTAATATGGATTGCTACGTTACAATTGATCATACCTGGAGAAGTGTATACAGTTGTGACTGCTTCTGTTGAAGTGCTTCCAATTGAGGTTCCAGAAGATGTTGTGTATTCTAATCATAGAAAATTTAATTTACAGAGAAAAACAGAAACATGATCATTTGTGGACGCCATTCAGCTGTCATCTGGCCTCCGGCATGAATCCCCGTGTGCTGGGTGATACCAAACAGATCACCAAATCGCGCTGGGCAACATCCAGAAATGCACATTTAATTGAGCCATTTAAATGAGTCATTCAAATATGCAGACGCCAGACTCACTCGGCGCGTATGAACGAAAGCGTGCCTGTGAGGCCTCACCAGTGCGCCATTTAGATCTGGTCTACTCAAAAGTGGGCCATGCAAAACGACACATTAGGTACATCTCTCAAGGAATTAGGAACCCGAGTGTTCAGGGATAGAGGGTGGAATCCTGCAACCTGGCCACCACGACACTGCCAGCTCTGTATCCTGGCATGTGCAACTTTGGTACCTGGTATAGCCACCATGACACTGCCAGGGTGTCTGGATGGCACTGCAAGTTACCATGCTAAAGTGCCAGGGATCCTGGATGCCAGGTTGAACCTGTCAGGGTTCGGCCTGGAGGGGCTTTCCCAATTGGTCAGGATGGGTGAGGGTTTTTTCAGGCATCCTAGAGAAGTCTAGAGGGTGAAGAGGAGGTGTAAAAGCCTTGGAGCCTGATAAAAGTCATGAGGGGCTGCTGTGCACATTGACCCAAGTCTGTGACCTGCTCACCAGTAGGAAATCTCTCTGAGCGTGGCCGTGGTGAGGAGAAACTCCCAGAGGCCAAAGCAAACGGCAAAATTCCGTTGACAGCGGAGTGCTTCTCGGCACTACAGCCGCCATGAATCAACCTACCGAATGCTCCCAAAAGTTGATTAAACATTTGTTCCCTGAGTCATGCCCCGTAACAAATATACAGCAACATCATCGAGTTGAATTCAAGCGGTTCGATGATAGCATTGCTCACAAAACATGATTATGCAATGGCATGATCAGCGGAGGTGAATGAGATGTTTGTATGATCAAAGTGAAGAAGCATCAATTATAACTGGTACATGAATCAAGCTTTTATTGGTTGCGGGACGAGACATATGCATAATTAGGAAAGATGGGAATGTCACTACGTGCTCATGTTTCTTGATTTTCTTTTGACATAGTTCTTGAATGAAGAAATAATTGTAGGTGTTGTGAAAAGAGGCAGAAATATCCCTGTGTTTGATTCACTGTAGTTGATTTGTGAGATCGCAAATTTAGATTTAAAAATTTGAAATGTGTCCATGAATTCAAACTTGTTGATGGTGTTGGAGCTGTCCTGAGTTTTAATGGCTGAACTGATATTGTCGCAAGGGAAATGCAAAACTATTCGCATGCAGGAAATCAAGAAATACGGAAGGTCTTTACAATTCCACAAATAACGATCATTACAGCCAAGGTGAGACTGGTTCACTGCTTGTTTAACGTATGAGTTATCAGTTAGAGGTTATATATTGACAATTGGATAGCACTGAAAATACCTGTTTGACTTGTTGATGTTGAAGGTGAATTGTCTACAACAGTGTTTACCATTGTAGATGGTTCAGTTGATGTTGACGTCAAAAATGATGTTCCTGTTAATTATTTAGAGTTGTCAGTGAAGTTTAGCAATATTCGAAATAATTACAACAAAATGCGCAGAAGTTGAGTAAGATAAGTTCAATAACATGAATACAAATGATGGGAGATTCTAATACTTGAAAGTGCTGTGACACTTTTTTGAAAACTACTCTGGACCTCCAAATTAAGGAGTCCATATTGTATTCTTAAATATGTTGTTTCCCAAGATGTTTTGCTGTTAATTTTGAGTTTCTGACTACATGTGGTCCAAACCTATCTGCCCAGTTTAATTTTTTGAGTTTACAATATATCAGTCAATATCATTGGTTGCATATCCAAAAGGTGTCACCAACATTTTCAATTTATTCTGTCAGAAATATGGATTCCTACGTTACAATAGATCATACCTGGTGAAGTGTATACAGTTGTGACTGCATCTGTTGAAGTGCTTCCATTTGAGGTTCCAGAAGATGTTGTGTATTCTAATCATAGAAAAGTTAATTAACAGCGAAAAACAGAAACATGATCATTTGTGGGCGCCATTCAGCAATCACCTTGCCTCCGGCATGGATCCCCGTGTGCTGGGTGATACCAAAGAGATCACCAAATCATGCTGGGCAAGATCCAGATATGCACATTTAATTGAGCCATTTAAATGAGTCATTCAAATATGCAGACGCCAGACTCACTCGGCACGTTCGAACGAAAGCGTGCCTGTGAGGCCTCACCAGTGCGCCATTTAGATCTGGTCTACACAAACGTGGGCCATGCAAAACGACACTTTAGGTACATCTCTCAAGGAATTAGGAACCCGAGTGTTCAGGGACAGAGGGTGGAATCCTGGAACCCGGCCACCACGACACTGACAGCCCAGTATCCTGGCAAGTGCAACTTTGGTACGTGGTATAGCCACTATGACACTGCCAGGGTGCCTGGATGGCACTGCAGGTTACCATGCTGAAAGTGCCAGGGATCCTGGATGCCTAGTTGGATCTGTTAGAGGTCGGACCTGGAGGGGCTTTCCCAATTGGTCAGGATGGGTGAGGGTTTTTTACAGCGTCCTAGAGAAGTTTGGAGGTTGAAGAGGAGGTATAGAAGCCTTAGAGCCTGATAAAAGTCATGAGGGGAAGTGATAGGGGCTGCTGTGCACATTGACCCAAGTCTGTGACCTGCTCACCAGTAGGAAATCTCTCAGAGCGTGGCCTTGGTGAGGAGAAACTCCCAGAGGCCAAAGCAAACGGCAAAATTCCGTTGACAGCGGAGTGCATCTCGGCACTACAACCGCCATGAATCAAACTACCGAATGCACCCAAAAGTTGATTAAACATTTGTTCCCTGAATCGTGCCCCGTAACAAATATACAGCAACATCAGCGAGTTGAATTCAGCAGTTCGATGATAGCATTGCTCACAAAACATGATTATGCAATGGCATGATCAGCGGAGGTGAATGAGATGTTTGTATGATCAAAGTGAAGAAGCATCAATTATAACTGATACATGAATCAAGCTTTTATTGGTTGCGGGACGCGACATATGCATAATTAGGAAAGATTGGAATGTCACTACGTGCTCATGTTTCTTGATTTTCTTTTGACATAGTTCTTGAATGAAGAAGTAATTGTAGGTGTTGTGAAAAGAGGCAGAAATATCCCTGTGTTTGATTCACTGTAGTTGATTTGTGAGATCGCAAATTTAGATTAAAAAATTTGAAATGTGTCCATGAATTCAAACTTGTTGATGGTGTTGGAGCTGTCCTGAGTTTTAATGGCTGAACTGATATTGTCGCAAGGGAAATGCAAAACTATTCGCATGCAGGAAATCAAGAAATACGGAAGGTCTTTACAATTCCACAAATAACGATCATTACAGCCAAGGTGAGACTGGTTCACTGCTTGTTTAACATATGAGTTATCAGTTAGAGGTTATATATTGACAATTGGATAGCACTGAAAATACCTGTTGTTTGACTTGTTGATGTTGAAGGTGAATTGTCTACAACAGTGTTTACCATTGTAGATGGTTCAGTTGATGTTGACGTCAAAAATGATGTTCCTGTTAATTATTTAGAGTTGTCAGTGAAGTTTAGCAATATTCAAAATAATTACAACAAAATGCGCAGAAGTTGAGTAAGATAAGTTCAATAACATGAATACAAATGATGGGAGATTCTAATACTTGAAAGTGCTGTGACACTTTTTTGAAAACTACTCTGGACCTCCAAATTAAGGAGTCCATATTGTATTCTTAAATATGTTGTTTCCCAAGATGTTTTGCTGTTAATTTTGAGTTTCTGACTACATGTGGTCCAAACTTATCTGCCCAGTTTAATTTTTTGAGTTTACAATATATCAGTCAATATCATTGGTTGCATATCCAAAAGGTGTCACCAACATTTTCAATTTATTCTGTCAGAAATATGGATTCCTACGTTACAATAGATCATACCTGGTGAAGTGTATACAGTTGTGACTGCATCTGTTGAAGTGCTTCCATTTGAGGTTCCAGAAGATGTTGTGTATTCTAATCAT
This sequence comes from Scyliorhinus canicula, assembly GCF_902713615.1. Lineage (NCBI taxonomy): Eukaryota > Metazoa > Chordata > Chondrichthyes > Carcharhiniformes > Scyliorhinidae > Scyliorhinus > Scyliorhinus canicula. Next base: position 127,438,787 of record NC_052158.1, on the reverse strand, counting down.
AGAAAAGTTAATTAACAGCGAAAAACAGAAACATGATCATTTGTGGGCGCCATTCAGCAATCACCTTGCCTCCGGCATGGATCCCCGTGTGCTGGGTGATACCAAAGAGATCACCAAATCATGCTGGGCAAGATCCAGATATGCACATTTAATTGAGCCATTTAAATGAGTCATTCAAATATGCAGACGCCAGACTCACTCGGCACGTTCGAACGAAAGCGTGCCTGTGAGGCCTCACCAGTGCGCCATTTAGATTTGGTCGACACAAACGTGGGCCATGCAAAACGACACATTAGGTACATCTCTCAAGGAATTAGGAACCCGAGTGTTCAGGAATAGAGGGTGGCATCCTGCAACCTGGCCACCCCTGCCAGCCCTGTATCCTGGCATGTGCAACTTTGGTACCTGGTATAGCCACTATGACACTGCCAGGGTGCCTGGATGGCACTGCAAGTTACCATGCTGAAAGTGCCAGGGATTCTGGATGCCAGGTTGTATCTGTCAGGGTTCAGGCCTGGAGGGGCTTTCCCAATTGGTCAGGATGGGTGAGGGGTTTTTCCAGCGTCCTAGAGAAGTTTGGAGGGTGAAGAGGAGGTGTAGAAGCCTTGGAGGCTGATAAAAGTCATGAGGGGAAGTGATAGGGGCTGCTGTGCACATTGACCCAAGTCTGTGACCTGCTCTCCAGTAGGAAATCTCTCTGAATGTGGCCGTGGTGAGGAGAAACTCCCAGAGGCCAAAGCAAACGGCAAAATTCCATTGACAGCGGAGTGCTTCCCGGCACTACAGCCGCCATGAATCAACCTACCGAATGCACCCAAAAGTTGATTAAACATTTGTTCCCTGAATCGTGCCCCGTAACGAATATACAGCAACATCATCGAGTTGAATTCAAGCAGTTCGATGATAGCATTGCTCACAAAAAATGATTATGCAATGGCATGATGAGCGGAACTGAATGAGATTTTTGTGTGATCAAATTGAAGGAGCATCAATTATAACTGATACATGAATCAAGCTTTTATTGGTTGCGGGACTAGACATATGCATAATTAGGAAAGATAGGAATGTCACTGGGTGAGCATGTTTTGACATCAGTTCTTGAATGAAGAAGTAATTGTAGGTGTTGTGAAAAGAGGCAGAACTATCCCTGTGTTTGATTCACTGTAGTTGATTTGTGAGATCGCATTTTTAGATTTAAAAATTTGAAATGTGTCCATGAATTTAAACTTGTTGATGGTGTTGGAGATGTCCTCAGTTTTAATGGCTGAACTGATATTGTCGCAAGGGTAATGCAAAACTATTTGCATGCAGGAAATCAAGAAATACGGAAGGTCTTTACAATTCCACAAATAACGATCATGACAGCCAAGGTGAGACTGGTTCACTGCTTGTTTAACATATGAGTTATCAGTTAGAGGTTAAATATTGACAATTGGTTGGCACTGAAAATACCTGTTGTTTGACTTGTTGATGTTGAAGATGAAGTGTTTACAACAGTGGTTACCATTGTAGATGGTTCAGTTGATGTTGAAGTCAAAGGTGATGTTCCTGTTAATTATATAGAGTTGTCAGTGAAGTTTAGCAATATTCCAAATAATTACAACAAAATGCGCAGACTTTGAGTAAGATAAGTTCAAAAACATGAATACAAATGATGGGAGATTCAAATACTTGAAAGTGCTGTGACACTTTCTTGAAAACTACCCTGGACCTCCAAATTAAGGAGTCCAAATTGTATTCTTAAATATGTTGTTTCCCAAGATGTTTCACTGTTAATATTGAGTTTTTGACTACATGTGGTCCAAACTAGTCTGCCCAGTTTAATTTTTTGAGTTTACTATATATCAGTCAATATCATTGGTTGCATTTCCAAAAGGTGTCACCAACATTTTCAATTGATTCTGTCAGTAATTTCGATTGCTACGTTACAATAGATCATACCTGGAGAAGTGTACACAGTTGTGACTGCTTCTGTTGAAGTGCTTCCATTTGAGGTTCCAGAAGATGTTGTGTATTCTAATCATAGAAAAGTTAATTAACAGCGAAAAACAGAAACATGATCATTTGTGGGCGCCATTCAGCTATCACCTGGCCTCCGGCATGGATCTCCGTGTGCTGGGTGATACCAAAGAGATCAACAAATCGCGCTGGGCAACATCCAGAAATGCACATTTAATTGAGCCATTTAAATGAGTCATTCAAATATGCAGACGCCAGACTCACTCTGCGCGTATCAACGAAAGCGTGCCTGTAAGGCCTCACCAGTGCGCCATTTAGATCTGGTCAACACAAACGTGGGCCATGCAGAACAACACATTTCGTACATCATCAAGGAATTAGGAACCCGAGTGTTCAGGGACAGAGGGTGGAATCTTGCAACCTGTCTACCACGACACTGCCAGAACTGTATCCTGGCAAGTGCAACTTTGGTACCTGGTATAGCCACTATGACACTGCCAGGGGGGCTGGATGGCACTGCAAGTTACCATGCTGAAAGTGCCAGGGATCCTGGATGCCAGGCTGTATCTGTCAGGGTTCGGGCTTGGAGGGGTTTTCCCAATTGGTCAGGATGGGCGAGGGGTTTTTCTAGCGTCCTAGAGAAGTTTGGAGAGTGAAGAGGAGGTGCAGAAGCCTTGGAGCCTAATAAAAGTCATGAGGGGAAGTGATAGGGGCTGCAGTGCACATTGACCCAAGTCTGTGACCTGCTCACCAGTAGGAAATCTCTCTGAGCGTGGCCGTGGTGAGGAGAAACTCCCAGAGGCCAAAGCAAACGGCAAAATTCCATTGACAGCGGAGTGCTTCTCGGCACTGCAGCCGCCGTGAATCAACCTACCGAATGCACCCAAAAGTTGATTAAACATTTGTTCCCTGAATCGTGCACCGTAACGAATATACAGCAACATCATCGAGTTGAATTCAAGCATGTCGATGACAGCATTGCTCACAAAAAATTATTCTGCAATGGCATGATCAGCGGAACTGAATGAGATTTTTGTTTGATCAAATTGAAGGAGCATCAATTATAACTGATACATGAATCAAGCTTTTATTGGTTGCGGGACTAGACATATGCATATTTAGGAAAGATTGGAATGTCACTGCGTGAGCATGATTCTTGACTTTCTTTTGTCATAGTTCTTGCATGAAGAAATAATTGTAGGTGTTGTGAAAAGAGGCAGAAATATCCCTGTGTTTGATTCACTGTAGTTCATTTGTGAGATCGCAAATTTAGATTTAAAAATTTGAAATGTGTCCATGAATTCAAACTTGTTGATGGTTTTGGAGATGTCCTGAGTTTTAATGGCTGAACTGATATTGTCGCAAGGGAAATGCAAAACTATTCGCATGCAGGAAATCAAGAAATACGGAAGGTCTTTACAATTCCACAAATAACGATCATGACAGCAAAGGTGAGACTGGTTCACTGCTTGTTTAACATTTGAGTTATCAGTTAGAGGTTAAATATTGACAATTGGATAGCACTGAAAATACCTGTTGTTTGACTTGTTGATGTTGAAGGTGAAGTGTGTACAACAGTGGTTACCATTGTAGATGGTTCAGTTGATGTTGAAGTCAAAGGTGATGTTCCTGTTAATTATATAGAGTTGTCAGTGAAGTTTAGCAATATTCCAAATAATTACAACAAAATGCGCATAAGTTGAGTAAGATAAGTTCAATAACATGAATACAAATGATGGGAGATTCTAATATTTGAAAGTGCTGTGACACTTTTTTGAAAACTACCCTGGACCTCCAAATTAAGGAGTCCATATTGTATTCTTAAATATGTTGTTTCCCAAGAAGTGAGGCCTCACCAGCGCGCCATTTAGATCTGGTCTACACAAACGTGGGCCATGCAGAATGACACATTAGGTACATCTTCAAGGAATAAGAAACCCGAGTGTTCAGGGACAGAGGGTGGAATCCTGCAACCAGGCCACCACGACACTGCCAGCACTGTATCCTGGCATGTGCAACTTTGGTATGTGGTATAGCCACTATGGCACTGCCAGGGGGGCTGGATGGCACTGCAAGTTACCATGCTGAAAGTGCCAGGGATCCTGGATGCCAGGTTGTATCTGTCAGGGTTCGGGCATGGAAGGGTTTTCCCAATTGGTCAGGATGGGTGAGGGGTTTTTCTAGCGTCCTAGAGAAGTTTGGAGAGTGAAGAAGAGGTGCAGAAGCCTTGGAGCCTAATAAAAGTCATGAGGGGAAGTGATAGGGGCTGCAGTGCACATTGACCCAAGTCTGTGACCTGCTCACCAGTAGGAAATCTCTCTGAGCGTGGCCGTGGTGAGGAGAAACTCCCAGAGGCCAAAGCAAACGGCAAAATTCCATTGACAGCGGAGTGCTTCTCGGCACTGCAGCCGCCGTGAATCAACCTACCGAATGCACCCAAAAGTTGATTATACATTTGTTCCCTGAATCGTGCTCCGTAACGAATATACAGCAACATCATCGAGTTGAATGCAAGCATGTCGATGACAGCATTGCTCACAAAAAATTATTATGCAATGGCATGATCAGCGGAGGTGAATGAGATGTTTGTATGATCAAAGTGAAGGAGCATCAATTATAACTGATACATGAATCAAGCTTTTATTGGTTGCGGGACGAGGCATATGCATAATTAGGAAAGATGGGAATGTCACTACGTGCTCATGTTTCTTGATTTTCTTTTGTCATAGTTCTTGCATGAAGAAATAATTGTAGGTGTTGTGAAAAGAGGCAGAAATATCCCTGTGTTTGATTCACTGTAGTTCATTTGTGAGATCGTAAATTTAGATTTAAAAATTTGAAATGTGTCCATGAATTCAAACTTGTTGAAGGTTTTGGAGATGTCCTGAGTTTTAATGGCTGAACTGATATTGTCGCAAGGGAAATGCAAAATTATTCGCAGGCAGGAAATCAAGAAATACGGAAGGTCTTTACAATTCCACAAATAACGATCATGACAGCCAAGGTGAGACTGGTTCAGTGCTTGTTTAACATTTGAGTTATCAGTTAGAGGTTAAATATTGACAATTGGATAGCACTGAAAATACCTGTTGTTTGACTTGTTGATGTTGAAGGTGAAGTGTGTACAACAGTGGTTACCATTGTAGATGGTTCAGTTGATGTTGAAGTCAAAGGTGATGTTCCTGTTAATTATATAGAGTTGTCAGTGAAGTTTTGCAATATTCCAAATAATTACAACAAAATGCGCATAAGTTGAGTAAGCTAAGTTCAATAACATGAATACAAATGATGGGAGATTCTAATATTTGAAAGTGCTGTGACACTTTTTTGAAAAATACCCTGGACCTCCAAATTAAGGAGTCCATATTGTATTCTTAAATATGTTGTTTCCCAAGATGTTTCACTGTTAATATTGAGATTTTGACTACGTGTGGTCCAAACTTGTCTGCTCAGTTTAATTTTTTGAGTTTACAATATATCAGTCAATATCATTGGTTGCATATCCAAAAGGTGTCACCAACATTTTCAATTGATTCTGTCAGTAATTTGGATTGCTACGTTACAATAGATCATACCTGGAGAGGTGTACACAGTTGTGACTGCTTCTGTTGAAGTGCTTCCATTTGAGGTTCCAGAAGATGTTGTGTATTCTAATCATAGAAAAGTTAATTAACAGCGAAAAACAGAAAGATGGTCATTTGTGGGCGCCATTCAGCTATCACCTTGCCTCCGGCATGGATCACCGTATGCTGGGTGATACCAAAGAGATCACCAAATCGTGCTGGGCAACATCCAGATATGCACATTTAATTGAGCCATTTAAATGAGTCATTCAAATATGCAGACGCTAGACACACTCGGCACGTACGAACGAAAGCGTGCCTGTGAGGCCTCACCAGTGCGCCATTTAGATCTGGTCTACACAAACGTGGGCCATGCAAAACGACACTTTAGGTACATCTCTCAAGGAATTAGGAACCCGAGTGTTCAGGGACAGAGGGTGGAATCCTGGAACCCGGCCACCACGACACTGACAGCCCAGTATCCTGGCAAGTGCAACTTTGGTACGTGGTATAGCCACTATGACACTGCCAGGGTGCCTGGATGGCACTGCAGGTTACCATGCTGAAAGTGCCAGGGATCCTGGATGCCTAGTTGTGTCTGTTAGAGGTCGGGCCTGAAGGGGCTTTCCCAATTGGTCAGGATGGGTGAGGGTTTTTTACAGCGTCCTAGAGAAGTTTGGTGGTTGAAGAGGAGGTGTAGAAGCCTTAGAGCCTAATAAAAGTCATGAGGGGAAGTGATAGGGGCTGCTGTGCACATTGACTCAAGTCTGTGACCTGCTCACCAGGAGGAAATCTCTCTGATCGTGGCCGTGGTGAGGAGAAACTCCCAGAGTCCAAAGCAAATGACAAAATTCCGTTGACAGCGGAGTGCTTCTTGGCACTACAGCCGCCATGAATCAAACTACCGAAGGCACCCAAAAGTTGATTAAACATTTGTTCCCTGAATCGTGCCCCGTAACGAATATACAGCAACATCATCGAGTTGAATTCAAGCAGTTCGATGATAGCACTGCTCACAAAATATGATTATGCAATGGCATGATCAGCGGAACTGAATGAGATTTTTGTATGATCAAATTGAAGGAGCATCAATTATAACTGATTCATGAATCAAGCTTTTATTGGTTGCGGGACTAGACATATGCATATTTAGGAAAGATTCGAATGTCACTGCGTGAGCATGTTTCCTGATTTTGTTTTGACATCAGTTCTTGAATGAAGAAGTAATTGTAGGTGTTGTGAAAAGAGGCAGAAATATCCCTGTGTTTGATTCACTGTAGTTGATTTGTGAGATCGCAAATTTAGATTTAAAAATTTGAAATGTGTCCATGAATTTAAACTTGTTGATGGTGTTGGAGATGTCCTCAGTTTTAATGGCTCAACTGATATTGTCGCAAGGGTAATGCAAAACTATTCGCATGCAGGAAATCAAGAAATACGGAAGGTCTTTACAATTCCACAAATAACGATCATGACAGCCAAGGTGAGACTGGTTCACTGCTTGTTTAACATATGAGTTATCAGTTAGAGGTTAAATATTGACAATTGGATAGCACTGAAATTACCTGTTGTTTGACTTGTTGATGTTGAAGGTGAAGTGTTTACAACAGTGGTTACCATTGTAGATGGTTCAGTTGATGTTGAAGTCAAAGGTGATGTTCCTGTTAATTATATAGAGCTGTCAGTGAAGTTTAGCAATATTCCAAATAATTACAACAAAATGCGCATAAGTTGAGTAAGATAAGTTCAATAACATGAATACAAATCATTGGAGATTCTAAAATTTGAAAGTGCTGTGACACCTTTTTGAAAACTATCCTGGACATCCAAATTAAGGAGTCCATATTGTATTCTTAAATATGTTGTTTCCCGAGATGTTTCACTGTTAATATTGAGTTTTGACTACATGTGTTCCAAACTTGTCTGCCCAGTTTAATTTTTTGAGTTTACAATATATCAGTCAATAAATATCATTTGTTGCATATCCAAAAGGTGTCACCAACATTTTCAATTGATTCTGTCAGTAATTTGGATTGCTACGTTACAATAGATCATACCTGGAGAAGTGTACACAGTTGTGACTGCTTCTGTTGAAGTGCTTCCATTTGAGGTTCCAGAAGATGTTGTGTATTCTAATCATTGAAAAGTTAATTAACAGGGAAAATC